>NC_056610.1:12683676-12908676 GCF_018340385.1 Cyprinus carpio
CGATGACAGTCCTGGAACAGAATGGGAGAAAGTGGCCCGTCTATGTGACTTTAACCCCAAAACCAGCCGTCAGACTAAAGACGTCTCTCGGATGCGTTCCGTTCTTATTTCTCTAAAACAGATGCCTCTGGTTCGCTAATGTAACTCCCTCTGGTATTTCCTAGGCTTTCTTTCTGATCCCTCTTGCACTTTATTTTAATGAGGCTGAACACTTTAACAGATTTAAGCTTTCATGTTTTTAAAAAGGGTCATTGAATGTGTATGCTTTACTGCAGGGGTGGCCAACCCTGCTCCTGGCGATCGACTGTCCTACAAAGTTCAGCTCCAACCCTAATCAAACACACCTGAAGCAACTAATTAAGGTCTTCAGGCTCACTTAAAAATTAAAGGCAGGTGTGTTTGATTAGGGTTGAAGCTAAACAATGCAGGACAGTCGATCGCCAGGAGCAGGGTTGAGCACCCCTGCTTTACTGTATTTAAAATTCCTATTTATGTACCCTGGTGTTTTGCAAAGACTTTGGCAGTTCCATATGTTAAAGAACATATTGTAAGTGTGCCTCGATCCATTGAAAACAAGTCAAGTTTTTCCCTTAATCCCAAGCTACATGAAAGACGGCAGATGTAGCCAAAAGTATTTTGGTTAGCTTGCAAGTTATTTTTGTGATTGTCACGACATTTGCAGAGCAGACAGCATTAATTCACTGGAACCACTGGTCTTTATTGCCTTGTTACACAGGAAATGGAAGTGTTTGGTTACATTCCACACGTGAACACAGTTTAGTTACCATCTCTCACCCTATATAGTATTTGTTTTTTAACCAATTTATTTGTTTTCCTAAGTTGTAATCAGTATCTGGGTTTGGCATTATCTGCATTTGTGTATTTCTGTTCACTGCCAAGAGGGACGTTACATTTCTGAGCTTGCTAAGGTTCTCGTTTTATTATCGTTTACACATTACCACTTTTCAATATTTAAATAGTTATTAGCTAAGAGTGCAGTTTTAATTCAATGTGCATGTTGCCCATTAAAGCTTCTATTATACTTAAAATAGAAGAAATCTTTTACAGATGAAGGAGAAATACTCAGATTTAACCTGCTAATATACCACTCCACGGAAATCCTTAATGGCACATTAAGCACATGCCTGTGTTTCCATAGTGGTTAATGTTTTCTGTTATGTTACTATATACATAAGGAACTAATAATAAGAAGTTTGAACCGTGTGCTTTTCTAGTGTACAGTTTGTAATTGTGGCCTCAGTCTACAGCAATTAATCATGTGCCTAAACCTTTTCTCACTGTGAGACTTACTGTCTGTCTGTAGGCCTTCATCATTCAAATCTACCAAAACCACTAGAAATAAAGCGTAGCACAATAAGATAATGCAGGTAGATGTATTTTTACATAAACATGCTGGAATTAGAACAATACCGCTTTTTAAAGACCAGATTTTGAATTTGTAATACTACTTGTTACTTAATCACACATACATACAACATACAGATTAATTAAATAAATAAGCATTCCTTCTATCTAAAAAAAAATTTAACTTTACTTTTCAATTTTAAGATAACTTTTGAGGCATATTACAACAAATGATGGTTAATAACCAAAGAAATCATCTGTAACGTCGGGTTCTAATTTAGCAATCTAGTGAAAATTCATTTGTAATTTAAAATTGGTTGGATTTCTCAGTCCCCGTTTTTTAGATCTCTTAGCCCTTACCCAGACTCCAAAATGTTGGACTCCAGACCATGCAATAATTATTCTGTATTCAATAACACGTTAAATAAAACGAATTCATTTAAAAACATACGCATTCAGACAATATTTATTGTGACTTTCAAAATGAAACTAACATTTGGAGATTTAAGTTAATATCAAGAATTCCTTTTTTTTTTTTTTTGCATACAATACGCAGCACCTTTAGTAGTCCATCTAAATATATACAGAAAATTAAGAAAAAAAAGCAATGTAATGTTTCAAGCAATGGTCATCAACATGGAAAAACGGGTACTACGCCTGTGACCAGACAATTTTGTGACTCTTTAAATTAAATAGTGGGTAGTTCACCCAAAAATTAAAATAATAATTTACTCAGCCTCAAGTTGTGCCAAACTTGTATGAGTTCCTTTCTTCTGTTAAGCATAAAAGCTGTTATTTTGAAGAAAGTGTGTAACCAAGCATTTGACGGTAGCCACTGACTTTTCAACGTCAATCATTAACTGTTTGGTTACAAACATTCTCCAAAATATGATCTTTTGTGCTTAACTTGTACAGGTTTGGCACAACTTGAGAGTGAGTAAATGATGACAGATTTTTTTTCCCTTACATGTGTGGCATATTGATAAAGTCTGCAAATAGTGCCATCTGCAAACAGTCAATCTATAATACGAGTTCTTACACTGGGCCTTTATCTAAAGAAAATAAAAATGCTAACAATTGGCATTTAATGCTCAGTACATTCCATATTGACATCACATTCCACCCATGGACTGTATAAGGCGCTTGTCAGTGTGGTCAAACAGGATCTGCGGTCTCGTCCTCACTGCTTGGGCTTCAGTGCTGTGGTGGCTACACCCACTATAATAGCAACGACAGTGAAGCCTTGAGCAAAGATACGGGCTCTCATTAGCAGCTGTGACTGTCGAGTTTTGCCCCGTCTGAAGGCGCTGAGGCCATAGATCAATGCTCCTGCTGTTCCCAAACAACCTGAGAAGGAAGACCACCAAAAAAAATCTTATATTACATACAACAAGACTTATGCATATACCATAGATACACATTTATTATTTTTCTCTGAAAGATGTTAACATATTACGATGTAGTTTTATTTCTTCTGGCGCAAATGTCTTTCTTTTCTGTTTTCACTGGTTGAGTAAAGCCCAGCTGGACAGCTGTGTAAGTCACATTCAAACCTCACATCTGGAGAGGAGGATGTGTTCAGTGGAAACTCTACTGTGCCCTTGGGATTCTCAGTGATTCTTACAAATTCACTCAGCCAGTGACCAACGGAAGCAAAGGAAAGAATGTGATTTAATGTCACTTACCACCCAAACAACACACTACCATTTAAAAGTTTGTGATCAGTAATACATTTTATTAAATGGTGCATTAAACTGACCAGAAGTGACAGTTTAACTAAAAAAAAAAAAAAGTATTTCCAAATACAATCATATAAATCACCAAAAAACAAAAAAATAAAATTAATAATAAAAAGCAGCACTATTATATTTGACAATAAAAATACATTAAGCACCAAGCACCAAATCAGCATATTACAATGGTTTTTGAAATATTGTGACAGTAGGATTGCTGAAAATTCAGTTTTGTCATCACAGGAATAAATTATATTCTGAAATATATTAAAATAGAACATGGTTTTTAAAATTATAATAGTATTATTATATTTTTATTTGTACTATATTTTGATCAAACAAATGTAGCCTTTGTGAGCATAAGAGACTTTAATAAACATTGAAACAAATCTAATAAATCTTACCAGCCCCAAGTGTTTTAACAGTAGTATATGTTTGACAAAATATGGTTCCAACAGTAATTGTTAATACTAGAAAGTTTTTTTTTTTTTAACTACCTACCATCAAGAAAGCAACTATAACAAAATAATAACAACAATTGTTATTGTTGTTTTGTTGTTGTAACAAACTTGTCAAAAGTGACAAATAACAGAGAACGCGTTCTACTTTGTACGGTCTTAAACATTCAGCTTAAACACCAACAACGCGTTCGTTTTGAATCACCGTTCCTCTGAAAAACACTGTAGCTGTTTTTGTGTATTTTTATATTAAGTCTTTTCAAAACTCTCTGCATTTTATCTTTAACGAGGTTTAATTGTTGGCAACCAAAATCATATGAAGCTGCATATAATTATGTTTTGCAGCTTGCGCATTTCACAGTTTACTGTTTTATGTAACTCACCTATAGGGACGAATGGGTTCTCTTTGGTCTTCCTGATGAATTTGTCTTTAAAATTCTCCTCCTTCGCTCTGGGCAGCGGGGCAAAGCCCTCGATCACCGGAGGCTGAGACAAATCAAACACGACTGGTGGAGGATCTGCTGTGGTCGGTTGATCTTGGCCAACCGGGGTCGTTGCAGTTGCCATGCTTAGAACTTCAGCTAACAGGAAGTGGAATAAGAAGAGAGAACAGGGCATTTCCGCCAGCTGGACATCACATGACATAACTGGTCTTTATATGTTTTAATTTTACACGCTTTCTTGTAATATATATATTTTTTCTAATAACACAATAATTAATGTGTTTTACCTGCAATACGATTGTATAACATATACATAATCTATCTAATCAATTGTGGTTACTAGCTGCACTTAATGTTCAGGTAAAATGACAACAACGCTGTTTATTGTTTATTTATATAATAAATTAATATGTTTATTTGTAAAAACAAATGAAGGTAAAACATGCGCCACACAACTCCTGCGCAGCAGGCGGCGCAAAAAAGAAAGAAGCGTTCGTTCAACGTTGCACGTATAGGTCACGTCAGCACGCTTTAAACGTCATCGCGTTTTGTTAGGGCTCGGCGAGGTAAGATGGCGGCGCCAGAAGAGCAGGAATTATCTCAGGCTCAAACTGAAAAACTCCTTCAGTTTCAGGTACCAACTAAACTGTCTGGTTAACACATACTGTTTGGATATTTTATAGACTCAGTTATCAGAAAAATAGTGTTCGCGGTGTCAAGCTCAGCTTCTTTAAGTATAAATGACCAGTCAGCGAGCTAACTGCCGTAAAGATCGTTAGTTTGTACTCAGCCAAAACCAGCTTCAGTTTATCTAATAAATACAGACTTAATCTGAAAAATATCATTGTGATCTATGTCCATATAAAGACTTTCTCCTGTATACAAGTGTGTGTTTTTTTAGTTGAAATGGCAGCTGTCAGTTAGGCAGCGAGACATTGGTTGTGTCTCAAAGCCTAGACAGCAGATTAGGTCAAAGTAAAGTGCGCCTATGATGCTCAAAGTGCTCTCTAGTTAGGCAGCATTCTAGGTTTTTTGACGGCCAGATGTGGAACAACAAATCGTCTGGAACGGTACGTAAAATGGCATTTAGACAGACAATATACTAGGTTTTGAGACCCAGTGCTAATCTGCTTCCAGTCTGGCAATACTTCAACTTTTAACTTGGTGAATTTAGGGGATTTTGTTTTTTTTTTTGTTTTTTTTTAACTGGTTGCAACAATCATTAGAGAAGTTTACTCGTTCCTCATCTACTCCTGAGTCATAGAGTAATATAAAATAAAAATATGCTCTTGAATGAAGACTGATCTTGAAAACACTCACTTAATCTAGAATTTTACTTATGACAACAATAGATTTGAGCTCTTTTCTTTTCTGTGTAAATAACGTGAGATCTGTCCTTATTACTCAGGACCTGACAGGCTTGGAGTCGATGGAGCAGTGTCGGCGCACATTAGAACAACACAACTGGAACATTGAGGTGAGAGCTGGTGAACTAAATGAATGGATCCTTTCATTCTTTTCTATTAGGAACCAGATTATAATTATTGGAATTAATGGGGATCTTTTTTACAGGCCGCAGTACAAGACAGACTAAATGAGCAAGAAGGAGTTCCGAGTGTCTTCAACCCGCCGCCCGCCAGACCGTTACAGGTCAACACAACAGACCACAGAGTGTATAGCTATATTGTCTCAAGGCCACATCCTAGAGTAAGAAGGTCTTTTGGTTTTTATGTTGTGTGTTCAGTTTTTTCCTTCATTCCCAGTGCTCATTTCTTTGTACTAATGTTTTCAAGACACACATCTTAATACTAGAATATTTAGTATTTTAATGGTAAAAACTAAAATGCCAAGGAAAGGTTCTGATTTTAACCTGGAATGACATGGAGACAGTTTAGGGTAATGTCATAACAGCACTATTACAAACATTGCAACATGGTCCTCTATAAATATGAAATTAGCTGCTTATATTTTTTTCTCTTTTACAGGGCTTATTAGGTTGGAGTTACTACTTGATGATGCTTCCCATCAGGTTTACGTATTGTACACTTCTGGACGCATTCAGGTATTAAAGCAGTTAATCTAATATAGACTCGTAATATTTCAAAGTAACTAGTATTTCTATTGAGGTTTTTTCTTCTTCTCTCAAATTCTTCAGATTCGCCCTGAGATTCATTCGACCGGATCCAAGGGGTCGTGTCACAGATCCTGTTGGAGATGTCATGTCCTTTATTCATAGTTTTCAGGAGAAATATGGTCGATCGCATCCTGTATTCTACCAGGGAACATATAGTCAGGTATGCTAATATAGAATTTAACTTTATGTATTTGACATTTTTACCAGGCAGGCACCTGAAGACTGAAACATTTTGCGTTAAGTAAATCCAAAATTGTTCTTAAAGTGTGTATCTGTTGAATTTGTATTTTCTTCCAGGCTCTGAATGACGCCAAGCGGGAACTTCGTTACTTGTTAGTTTATCTTCATGGAGATGATCACCAGGACACAGATGAGTTCTGCAGGTAGGTTTTAAACTGGAATGTTCTCCTCTATACACATTCACATCTGGTGAGCTTCTTATCTCATAACCAGAGCTCTTGTCTGTTTCTCAGAACCACATTGTGTTCAGAAGAGGTGCTGACCTTCATTAACACAAGGATGCTGTTTTGGGCATGTTCCACCAGCAAGCCAGAGGGTTACAGAGGTAACTAGCTTGACATCAACTTCACTTCCCAGTCTCTGATTAATCCCTTGTGGTGTCATCTTAATCTCACAAGATGTGGTTTGAGCTGATTATCTTGTCTTTATGTTGTGTGTTCAGTCTCTCAGGCCCTGCGCGAGAACACCCATCCCTTCCTGGCTATGATCATGCTGAAGGACCGCAAAATGACAGTTGTTGGGAGACTGGAGGGGCTGATCCAGCCTGAGGATCTTGTCAACCAGCTGACCTTCATCATGGAGGCAAACCAGACATATCTCATGTCTGAACGACTAGAGAGGTGAGATTGTGGTTTGCTTTCTGAAGAACTGAAACTCACCCCAGTGTGTGAAAGGTATTTAATTATTGCATTAAAAGAAACTATTTTATATAATTTTATTAATATTATTTATTATTATTGATTAATATCTCTATCTATCTATCTATCTCCAGGGAGGAGAGGAATCAGACGCAGGTACTGAGGCAGCAGCAAGATGAAGCTTACCTGGTATCCCTACGTGCAGACCAGGAAAAAGACAGAAAGAAAAGAGAAGAACAAGAGCAGAAACGTCAAGAGGAGGAGAAGGCGCGCCAGAGCATCCTTGCCGAAGAGAGAAGACGTAGAGTAAGTGATTTGATATTAACGAAAAATAAAAAAATTAATTTTAGAAATTAATTTGACAATTACCATTTCTGTCAGTCGTTTAAAGGGGTCATATGATGCAATTTCAATTGTTCCTTTCTCTTTGGAGTGTTCATGCTCTTGGTGCATAAAGAAGATCTGTAAAGTTGCAAAGATTCAAGTCTCAAATCCGAAGATTTATTCTTTATAAAAGTTAAGTCAACCACGCCCTCCTAAAATGACTCCTCCTAACACGCCCCCACATGTCTACGTCATGATGTGGAAAGATTCGCACAACATTGCCCAAATGTTCACACAAAGAAAGAAGGCATAACTTTTATTGTTGCTGTTGTCGCCACCGCCATGTTGTGGAGACGTTGTGTCTTTAGTTGTAAAAGTGAAGCTACTTTGTTTGGTGTTCCAAAACAGGACACAACTAGAAATTAGTGGTTAAGTTGTATTTACAACACTGTTCTGGAACAGTTCAACGCAAATATTCAGATGTTTGCAGTGCATTTTACGGAGGACAAGGACTATTTCTTGGGAGAGTAGCCTACAATACGGTGTCTGTTTCTATAAAGTGGGGCCATTCCAACTTTGCAAGGACAGTCTGGCGCTTCTGACTCACAGCCTGTAAGTACATTTTCATATTTAAAGAATTTGCCACTGATGATTCAAACGCGAGTTTTGATCAGTGTAGAGTAGCGCTTGTTGTTTGTTGTTTCTCTGATCACAACATGCAGCGCGATACTCAATGCAATGCATAAAAAGACAGTACAAGTCATTATAATCAGTAATTAGGTCCCCATTGGATGCAACAAATGCTTCGGTTATAATGGGTTTAATTTTTTTGTTTGTTTGTTTGTTTTTTTTTTTGTCTTGTCGTGCCGGGAGATGGAATCATAGTATGGGAAGAGGCGTAACATTTGTCACACGCTTGAGGCATTCGGCCAATCACAACACACTGGATAGCTGGCCAATCAGAGCACACCACGCGTTTCAGAAAGGCGGGGCATAGAGGAGCAACAATAATGTATATTGTAATTTATTCTCTTGAGAACAGTTGCATATACTGTAACTTAAAGGGGTCATATGAAGTTTCTAAAAAGAACATTGTGTATTTGGTGTAATTCAATGAGTTTATGCTGTTTAAGGTTCATAAAACATTATTTTCCACATACTGGAAAATTATTGTTGCTCCTCTATGCCCCACCTTTTTGAAACGTGTTGATTTTTACAAAGTTCATTGTTCTGAAAAGTGAGGTGTGCTCTGATTGGCCAGCTATCCAGTGCGTTGTGATTGGCTAAATACCTCAAGTGTGTGACGGAAATGTTACGCCCCTTACCATACAGTGATGCTATCTCCCGGCACGACAAGACAAAACCAATAAAACCCATTACAAACAAGGCATTTGTTGCAACCAGTAGGGACATAATTATTGATTATAATGATTTATACTGTCTTTTATGCGTTATGTTGCGTAAACAAAACCATGTCTGCATTTGTGATCGGAGAAATGGCAAACAAGCGCAACTTTCACTGCTTAAAAAACCAACATTTGAATACTCAGTGGCAAATTCTTTAAATATGAAAATGTACTTACAGGCTGTGAGTCAGAAGCGCCAGACTGTCCTTGCAAAGCATTAATTACCCCATTTTATAGAAACAGCCTTTGTGCACAGATGCATTGTAGGCTACTCTCGCAGGTTCAGGAAACAATCCTCCATAAAATGCCCTGCATCTGAATATTTGGGTTGAACTGTTCTGGAACAGCGTTGTAAATACAACTTAACCACTGATTCCTAGTTATGTCCTCTTTTGGAAGGCCAAACAAAGTAGTTTCGCTTTCACAATGAAACACAGCTTGTAACACTACAAAGAGAAAGGAAAATTTTAAATTGCATCATATGACCCCTTTAAAACCTGCGGTCTCTTTCTTTGCACATCACAAGTAATCGTTCATGATGCCTGTCAGTTTACAAATTTCTGTCATCTGTATCTAGGACTAATCGCACTTAATGACTTTCTAATGATTGTGTAATTACAGACACTGGAAGAAGAGAAGGAGCGCAAGTCTGAGTGTCTTCCTCCTGAGCCTCCCCTGGACGACCCAGACAGTGTCAAAATAGTGTTCAAATTGCCCAACGATACCCGCGTGGAGCGGAGATTCCTCTTCAGCCAGTCATTGACGGTAAACACATTCATCTGCTTTCTTCCTCCTTTTTTTTCTCGGTTGTGCAGTGTGGAGTACCATAACAGTATGATATCAGTGTCTGTGGTTAAAGATAAGAAAACAGGCTCAGGAGACGCTCTGTTTTCAGGGTTTGAGTAAAAACAAGGCGTAGTCTTTTATTGTATTACGTGATACCTAATATTAAAAAACTGTATTTTAAACTGAAAACAAGTGTCTAAAATGTCTCAATCTCCCACACCCCCCCCCCCCCCTTAGGTAATACACGACTTCCTGTTTTCATTGAAAGAGACCCCTGAGAAATTCCAAATATTAACGAATTTCCCACGCCGGGTCCTGCCTTGCCTGCCGACGGAAGAGCGCCCCAATCCCCCCACTCTGATGGAGGCCGGTCTGAGCCGGTCAGAAGTCCTCTTTGTGCAGGACCTCACAGACGATTGACATTTAGCTAACCCCCTGCTCACTACTCAAGTCCCGCCTCCCCTCCAGTTTGTTCTTCTGTTTGATGACCTGGACGAGGGATCACTGAGATAAACCTTTTACTGAATTTAAAAAGGAAAAAAAAAATAACCCATCCTTCCCTGCAGTGAAGTTTTGTTCCGTTAAATGAGTGCAAGGTGAACGGCCCTGTAAATATATGACCTAGATATTTAAGGACAAGCCTGGAAGCCACAGCAGAGTTTTTTCTTTTCTTTTTTTAATGCAAATCAAAGTCGACCATATAATGTATCTCATCTAACGACCAAAAGAGGGTTGTCGGCAAAGGTTATGATGGGCTGCTTGCAGTTCAGGTGAATTCAAATAAGAAAACTAAAGGCCACAGCTATTCCATGTGGCTTTGTCTATATAGAGTATAGTGCAAGTCTGCCCATAGTGTGCCTGTGGTAATTCATAGATGCCTATGTTGCCTATCGTCCATCTGATGGGTCTGGTCATGTAAAGATGTAATTTTCCAATTCTAAATTAAACATTTTAAAATGTTGTTGTGGTTTGACTAACAATGTTTTGGTTTAAGCTTGTTTAACATTTGCATTGCAGCCTACTGCACAAACCTGAAGCCATGACATTTTTAATATATTTGTAGGTATGTGGAAACAAAATATGGTGCTAAATAATGACTTAAAACATTCATTGTAAAATTTAATAAAGTAACTGGAGAGGCAGTAACCCAGATTACATTAAGTCTTTGAATGTGAGTTTGAACTATTAGAATAAATCTCATAAAGCTGGTCAGAAGATGGGGTCACATTTCACTAAATTAAAATAGTTACGATTTTATTTTATTTATGTTTTTGCACTGTGAAATCATTTAAATGCAGAAAAAATTGACAGCATTTATATACCATGGTAGTATGTTATACTGCCTTTATTCTGACTGTAATTAATAAATCATGTCCACATTGGTTGATTTATATTACTGTATCATAGCATTGATGAACATTAAGAATATGAATTGATGATAATGTCTCAATGCAAAAAATATAAGAAAAATCCTAAATAGGGATGCACTGTTATTCTAGCTGATACAATAATATCTTTATGACCAATAAATGGCTATTTTAAATCTATACTTTTAAATATACTTGAAATGTTTTTGTATGATATAGGTGAATCTAGGCCACATTATAATGTATGATAATACTGCATGAATGTTCATTTTGAAATCTACTATAGAAAATGCACACCGAAACGAGACCAATGAATCTGAATTATTATTTTGGTAGTGTTCCAGAGAGTTGTGTGTGTGATCTGAAACAGAGTTTACTGCACATTTTGAAGCGACTTTAGTAAAGTTACACTTTTTCCAAGAAAAGAAATCTATGGTTGTCCTAGATCATACTAAAACATGTCTAATTTCTTCCTAAAACAAATTTAACAACAAAAGAGGCAGAACTGACCTATAACTGATATGGTGGCAATATATACATTTTTATGGAGTAATGTTTTATGCAAAACATATTATAGAACTTGCTCAGAGTAGTGCAATATTAAATTTTTGACAGGAATGAAACCAAGACTGTGAGTTACAGAAATACAGTGCGTTCGATGGATTATCCTGTTTTTTAACAAAGTTACGATTGTTCATATGACGAAACTTAAAAAAAAATTCAATAAAAACTCAGTAAAACAATTTTGAAATATGTATAATATGTGCCATTAAAAAGACAGCCTTGTTTACATCCACATTACATTCAATATATGCCATCTAACCTGATTAAGGTTTATTGCTTTTGATTAAATGGGGGAAAAAAATGACCTGAACAATATTTATGAGATTCACCTTTTAACTCTTTTGAGAGACAGAAACCTTCAGACAAGTAACTGAACTGCAACACATCTGTATTGCCCAAAACGTTTAAGCAGTGATTACTTTAGTCAAGTGTAGTATGAGTATACATCACACATTTATTAGTGAACAACCCTCTCCAATCAGCCACAATTAAAAAAAAAAAAAAAATATGATTGCACTACTCAGTAAAGCAGAACTAGCAACTTTCATTTAAAAAAAGTACAAATCTTAAAAATTTCAATCAGTATACAGATGTATTTATAATACACTATAACTAGTTATATGTTAAATGCTACAAACAATGATTCCAATGGAATGAAAAAATTATAGCATTAAGAACCATTTCCTATATATAATATATATTAGCTTTTTTATTTCATTTTTTATTGTTGTTGTTTTTTTTTTCTTTTTTTTCTTTTTCAAATACAAACATGGCAAAAATGAGGTAACCGTAAATGTGCAAGTACCAAAGCAAAATATCTTCCTAATACAGAACACATGCCCCTGGCCCTGTTGTTGGCTGGGTAGTCTGGAGTTCAGGCAATGACTGACCCCTGAAGGCCAGGAGGAGAATAGAACAGTAAACAATCCACTATCCCACCACAGCAAGAAATCATTGGTAAACAATCAGTGGCATCTATGGAGCAATCAACAAATCACAAATCCTAAAGTATTTAGCTGCTTATTGGAACACAATTTTCCACCACACAAGCTGTGAGATTATTTATTAGTTGAATCACAGAAAGACTACAAGATTCTATTTATCATCATAACTCATAGGTTGTTTTTTTTTTTCTTTCTTTTTAGTAATTCAATACAGGTAACACTGAGGTTTTCAAGGAATCTTGGTTATTATGAAAAATTCCTTTATAAATCTAAATAAGGATATATTAGAAATAACCCACAGCCGGTTACCCCAAGCAAAAGTGCTTGCGTGTATATCAACAACTTATTTTTAAACCATACCAGTTACAGATGCTCAATGTAGAGAGAACCATACAACAGGTACATATACTTCTGACCGTTTTGGTGAATGAGTGATAATGTGTTTATTAACCCACACAAAACCTCCTACTACTTCGATTTAAGGCAGATGTATTGAATCTGATCACTCAGGCAGTAAAATAATATTATCCTTTAAAACGGTCTACCAGCACATACAAGTAAAGCTAAATAGTTTTCTTTCTTTTTTTTCTGTTCGTTTTCTTAATTGAAACCCCTGTTGATAATGTTAACTGTTTCTGACCACCGTGAGGGTACTATTAGCACTGCATGCTGTATGAATAGAGACCCATAACAAACTATTGCATTCTCTTATGTGAATGTAGCATTACACCTAAATATAGAATGAATATCTAGCACCTTTTTACTATATGGCTTTCCATTATCTAGATTCCAGGCAAGTGTGTCAGTAACTGAGGCAACAATAGAAGCACAAATGTGGTGAGGAGCCTATCAAAACATATTTTTTCACTTCAAAAAGCCACTGTCTTCCAACTGGCATCAAGCTTAACGTTGTTATTTTGAACGTCCTATATTATTAGTCTTTTTTTTTTTTTTTTTTTTGCAAGTACAAGCACAATAAAATCTTGTAGTCATTCGGTTCTATTACAAATGTGTGCAGTACAGTGCATGGCAGTTATCAGCTGAGCAGAAAGTCCCCTACACCCAGAACCCAAAGCCAACTAGATCTACCTAAAAACCAGTTGGGACCTGGTTAGACAAGCATGCATATTGTGCACAATTAAATACTTGCCCACCCCTGTCTAGATATCTTTCACTGAAAATACAGATTTCATTTTTTGACTTTTTTTCTTTTCTTTTTTTTATCCTTAAATCATGCAAACACTGTAAGAATAGTCTTGGAAGTGGACTAGGTAGGACAGTGTGCATCGTGGCACGTTTTTCAATGGGATTACAACCTTTAAGTGTGGTTCAAGTACAAGAACACGGAAAAACGCAACGGCTGGAAAACAGGTTCGAGTAACATACGCTAATGATCGGCTGCAGTGACAAAAAGCCTATTCTCACGTGATACAACACTTCATCTTTTTTTTTTTTTTGCATGCCAGTCTTATAATGGAATAATATTCACCACTATTTATAAAAGGAATATTAGTTCAGTTGATTACATTTAAAATATGCATGGCCTGAGGAAAACAACCCCGAATACCCAAATATATCTCCATGGCGTCAATCCCATTTGAAATGGACTGTTTTCCTTTATTTTTCAATTACAGAGAGGCCCTGAGTGATTTTTTTCCCCCCGTTATACTCAAAATATATGCCAGTGAACAGATATGTATACATAGATTACTTATCAAAAGTGTGGATTAAATTCATTACAATGGCTTTTTTTAAAACCTGGCACGCAAACACAAGATACTCACATTCTCTTAAGAGAGTCCCTCTACCCGAAAAAGCCAGTGTGTCTATTAAGTTACAATGACTATTCAGTGGACAAACGACTCATGAATATATATATATTTAAAAGTCCTATAATTAAAGTACTTAGGGAACCAAAAAAAAATAATTGTTCATAGTTTTCCCCTGAACAACGTTCAGGTTTGTTTTTGGAATCGAGTGAACCACGAGTTAAGCGTTTTACAGTGCAGTTTTTTCTTTAAACGACCCTAACGCTCCATCTCTGCCGTTTTGAATCCTATCCGGGATCTTCATAGAACGACTACAGTCAACTGGCACACAGGAGAGGGCGTAACTAGAAATACAGAGGGTTTCAACATTCTTTTGTCTTAAAAACAAGACGATAATTTGCAACCTTTCACACCAAGGCTATGCATACAATGTTTTTTTTTTTTTGTTTGTTTGTTTTTTCACATCACTTTACACTGTGAAGATGGCCTGAGACCTGACAACCGCAGGCAAACTAAAACGCGCTAAAGATGTTTTAGCATTCCGACTGAATCCTTCAAAAACTCTCGCGAAAGAAGAAATAAATAACACCACTTAAAAAAAAAACGCATACTTTTAAAAGAGGAACTGACAAAGGATCTCTGAAGATTAGTAACAGGTTTGTGCTTGTCAAGGTCTTGAGAAGGCAGAGCTAAAATCTTGTAGAGTATATTGATTATTTGGCTCACGAATAAGGAAAAACAAAAAGCAGAGTCCTCCAAAATCAGGTCAAACGTTGCGTTCACTTCACACACTCATTGCACGTATTGCTTTCCGCAAAGTGTTCCACCCTTTCCCAAAAAGTCATTCTGGACAGGCGAATGCGATCTCCTCGGCCTCCGGACGTGAGAATGGCGAGAGGGAGGCCGTCCGACGTTCCTCTTGTGGCTGAAATGCAGTGTATCTCTTAAATTCAAATATTGCTAGTCTAAAAGAACAGTCAGCGCAAGGCCCGTGAGACGTTCTCCTGGATCTAGCTGAGTGTGAGGGAGCGGGATGAAGAGGGCCAGTCCAGAATCGATGGGGGTTGTGCAGTTCAGCCAGGTGGGAGCTGACAGAGGCAGTGTGCTGTCCTCGTCCCTGTGTTCTCATGGGCCAGTCCAACTGGCCTCGCCAGCAAACAGCAAAAGCGAAAAACGCCACAGCTTCCTTAATGTCTCTATGACTGTGGTGAAAGCCCAGCGGGAGTTTTCCCGATGGATTCACGGCTGTCGTTTAGCAGTCCTTTTTGTCTACGTTTCCCTCTTTAACCTCAGGCCTTGGAACTCTAAACCACTGAAAGTCACACCTTCACAACAGCATTCGCAGATAAAAGAGAATCGGGATTAAGATATTCAAATGATCAATACATTATTGCAAAACATAGATTATTAACAAGTCCCTCAGCCCGTCACTTATACAGACATGCATCTATGATGGTCGTTCACCAGCGGGGCGGCCACGTCCTACGGACTCGTCTGATTGCACAGTAAAGCAAAAAACTACCATCATCATCCAGGCCCACTCCCCCAGTCCCTAATGACGCTAAAGCATGATTTTAATTATCTGTGATCAAACAACTAGAGAATATTCAATTGTGTAAACGAATATGCCAACACAACACGTATTACAGGTTATCTTTGGAATCTGCAAAACAAGGGCAGGGTAATCCAAAAAGAAAGATGAAAAGAACCCCCCCACCTCCCCAAAAAAATCCCCGGTCACAATTCCAGAACTCTGGAGTGGCTATACGCGGCAGTAGCTTTCATGAAACTCGCACAATGACGAACAGCAGAGGTCAAACAGGTTCCATACAAATTCCGAGATTGCTTATTGAAGAGGTGGGGTTGGGAGCGGGGTGGGGGGTAGTTTGGCTGGAGATCAGGTGTCCCCACTCACAGAACACACTCAAGGATTTGTGCTGTTTTCCAGTGAAGGACAAAAACCTGAACTCATTCCACATCGCGGTGAACTTCAGATGCGTCGGCTCGACAGATTGGACAGGTGCGATTGGTCTGCAAGACATGTTACGGATTAATTTCTACAAGCCAGAAATGTTTCCATACATTATTGATAGATCTATACATCGCCTGCCTATGCAATTAAAGACAGAACAAAAACAAATAAACATTAGAATGACTTCTGAAAGATCATGTCATACTGAAGATTCAGCTTTGCCGTTACAGGAATAGATAACGTTTAAAATATATTCAAATAGAAAACGGTTGTTTAAAATTGTAATAATATTTCACAATATGTGAGCCTGGACCACAAAACCAGTCATAAGGGTCAATTTTATGAAATTGATATTTATTATCTGAAAGCTGAATAAATAACTTTTTCATTGATGAATGGTTTGTTTCGGATAGGACAATATTTGGCTGGACATTGTAAAATGTTCCAAAATCCTACTGATCTCATACTTTTAAACAATAGTCTACATCAGTGTTTCCCAACCTTTTTTTAGTCACGGCACCCTTTGGATATTTTAACAAATTTGTGGCACCCTACAAAATTAATTTTGTCACAGTACTTGAATTTCTAACTTTGATATGATTTTTTTGAAAAGTATAGATATTCAGTACAGCAAGGAAGAACTGCAGAATATACAGATATTTTTAATAATTTTTAAAATGGCAATCAATAGGCTAATTTCTAATGAAGAGACCAATTTATGTGACAGATTTTAATGTTGGCTTTTATTCATATGTAAACATTGTTCAATTACCATTATAACTAGCTTTATAACTTTAATCCCTATTATAACATTACATCTCACAAATTTTTGCTCACTCAGTGTATTTTTGATTTTACAGTGGGGTAATTTTGTTGCAGTAGCACGAGATAATAAAACAAGAACAAATAAAGAAATTACTAATGATAGCACATAAAAAATAACAATAGGCCTACGAATGCAATAAATTGTTTTTAGTTTTTCAGGTAGGTCTAACAGTAGGGCTATTAAGAGATTTAGTTTTTCAATTATCCAGATAATGTTTAGTCCTAGAAAGCTATTATTATCAGAACTCATGAGCATAACATAGCGGTTAGCAGATCAATGAATGGGAGGACAGCCCATATACTACACCATGTTACAGCACAGTAGGGCTACTGCAAACAGAAACAATACTGTACTACATAGATGCTTCCTGTTGGCTGGATTTTTGAGTGAACTTTGCAATTCTGATGAGCATGAATGGTATAAATGACTGAAGCGAGCAATGCGAACATGCATAGAGCGGGAAAATACGCAAAGCGTCACACCACGTGAATGTGAAACCTGAGCGGTGTACTAATTTCCGGCAGCCGGAATTTTAGTAAATCTCTAATTATTGGTGACATCAGAAATTGATATTATATAATAGATGCTTTTTTAAACATTTTAGCAATTTCAAAACATTAAAAAATTATTTTTCACATGGCACCCCGGTTGGGAAACACTGGTCTACATAAGCATTTTGTAGACTGTAAGCCACTTAAAAACCTGGATCGGTCGAACACTAATATTTACAGGGTTTCGCCATTAAGTTATTGCAGATTTTGTGCATTAAAACAACATTCTTACCTTTAACCACTTGTCCACACATTTTGCATGAAATTCGTGGTTGCAGGGTAATACTCGAAGTAGCTGCCTTGACTCAAAATCACAAAAGCATACAACGCACCTGTAAGAAAATTAAATACAATGCACATCAACACCAAGTCACAATCAAACCTTCAAGATTATATAACCGAGGGCACACAGAACAGAGAGCACTTACAGAGTCTGTTCAGATTGGTGGTTTTCTAAATTGAACCTGTAGGATGGAAGTTGCTCTATATCAGCTTTCGTTAGTCCTCGAGGTTTCGCTTCTCCGAGTCTCTCAGCAAGGTTTAATAACGCCTGAAAGAAAAATCACAGGTGTTCAAAACTCTTCACAAGATAATGACATTATCTCTGTTCCAAAATTAGCTTTAATTCTGTAAAGTAACTTGCTAATTCTATAAAGCTAACCTTTTTCAACTTTGTTGCATCACTGCACATGCCCACAGAGTCACTCTTATTGAAAACAAATGTCTTTTAGTTGCAAATATGTGTGTATAAACATTAGAAGTTAGCTAGCTACAGACAGTAGACCCCGGTGAGGCAGTTCAAGGCTTATTTTTGACAAGTCCGGTTATATAAACAGTAGGGCAACTCCATCACTCACCCTGGGAAGGATTTTCTATTTACCTCATAGTTTTCCATCTCCACATCATCTACATCCAAGTCCAGACTGATAGCAGGACCCACAGCAGTTGGAGGCACAGGAAGCATCGAGCTGTTTTCAGGTCACAAACACATAAATCTTTAACATACACACCTTTTGTGTCACTATAGTAGAAAAAAAATTACAAAGGCTTTATAAAATCATAACCGTCCAATGTGCATTATTAGAAAATTAAACATTCACAAAGCAAAATGCATGTGATCTGTATTATGAAGAGTAGAAGAGACTCTCACAGGAAGTATGGTAAGAAGCCAGGGTAGTAGGGCGGTGGAGGGGGTGGGGGAGGCAGAGGCTGCTGTAATCGGTACCTCTGTCCAGTAATACGCCTCGGCAGCATGTGCGGATATGGCTAAGGAAACAGACGACAACAGATGAGGAAAACCTTTTGAATTATTATTATTCATTTAGCAAATCTCATCCAAAGCTACGCTGGCAGGATTTCTACTACATGAACAATCCCCCTGGAGCAACCTGAGAGTTAAGATGAAGTGTGCGAAATACACTCTCTTAGTCCTGTTTACTATACAAAGTGGACCAGAAATAAGCCACCTGTGGGTTATTTCCTGAAAAGAGTAAAACTGCGGCTATTTGGCAATTGATTCATATTATCCAATAGGGTGACCATACGTTCACCTTTTCCCGGACATATCCTGGCCGGGATTTTGCCTTTGTTTTCGAACTTGACTCAAAAGTAGTTTAACCAATAGCATGCAGGCATTGTACATAATCAACCAATCGTGGCATGTAAGCAGGTGGGATCTACAGAGAAAACGGTCAAGGCAATGCAAATATGCGCATATATATATAATGCACTGTAGAGAGCATTTCAGTCAGAAAACAAAGCCAAAACCAGGCCAATTTAGAAAAAAAGGAAAATAAAGATGTATTATCCAATAGCCTGTGCATTTTAAATAACATCAATAGAAAGGCAAAGTAGGTTAATTTTTAACCATCCATAAAAAGACCATTAAGTACATAAATGGGGCCAACTTCGCTTTCATGTTGACCAAACTAGGCACAGTCTTTCAACCTGTTCTGACTCGGGTTGTGCTGTATATTCTATAACTGAATGGACGAACAGTTTTTGATTAAAAAATGGCCCATTTCCCATAGGCTTACACTGACAATTTTCTTTCTAAAGTTTTAAAGGTTTTGTTAACCATTTCAGTACATCTCTCTGACTCAGTAAGCTTAATTTTACCTAATTGGTTGAACTTACTGTTTTTCTGTAGCAGACAATTAAAAATCCGTTATTTCAGCCAGTTTTACTGTCAAACGGTTCAATTGTAAACACAAAGCTACATAACTTGAATATACTGCGAATAGGCCAACGCTAAAAGTTTTTAAAACTTCTTGTTATCTGACAATGCTTTGTCAAGCCAAATTCAAAAAAAATAATAATAATAATAATAATAAAAAATAAAGGTTTAAAATTACTATTCACCATTATTTGACACTAGTAGTACTACTGCAAACCTTAACTTTGCTTTCTGGAATTTGAACCTATTTTTTGTCATGCCAAACCAGACCTATAATCACTATTCAACACCAGTAAACCTTTTCTGTTCTCTACATTAGGTGCATATTTTTTCATTAATGTCATTACCTGTTTATGCAAATGCTGCTCATTTTAATCAGTATATAATTTTGACTTGATTACAAAAAAAAAAACAGCCTCACCCGCCATGATTTAAAACGCTGTGTAAACAATGTAAACATTGTGTCAACTTATTTTGCAAGTATGGAGAACATCGATAGATGGACGGACGCTGAGCGTACACTTGTAGCAAATGCAGCACTGCCAGTTGTCGTTCTTAATCCTCCTTTCCGTTCTTTCAATCACTTTACGTATAAGTCGACATTCCATGTCCATTATTGTGAAACCCACGAGACACAACAAAAACACAGCTCCGATCACAGGGTCCTCCATCCTCCTGTTGTTAACGTTGTTCTTCTTTGTTTTCATTGTTGAATGCCACACACAAATGACGTTGCTGTCGACCGGCTTACATCAATTCCTAGTACACACTATCGGTGTGAATGCAACCCTTTAAATGGTACTGGGAAATAGTTTGCCCAAAATCATCCCAGTACTTTAGTACTCTACATTTAGTTCTGGAACTAAAGCGGTGCAAAAGGCCCTATTTAAAAGCAAAGACATCTCACCACTCCGTAGGGTAGCTCTTGATGGAGGGGCTCCTGGGGGAGGTACTGGAGGGGGACGGAGGGGGTCATTGCTGGTGGATGGTGGGCTGGAGGATAAGAGAATGTTCCTAACGGATGCTGGTCTCCTCGCAGATCCACTTCATTCTCCACCCTCTGCAGAGGCTGAACACACATGTATAAAAGTCATACCTCTAGCATACGATTATGACTATTAATACCATAAAATCATGTGCTATTTTAGAAAGAATTCATTTTGTTGCAGCAGTATTAACACCATTTTTTTAATATTATTATTACAATTACAAACAGCACTACTAATATTACTACTAAATAAATATTTTTATGTTGAATAACCGCCAAAAGAAACTATTCACTACATTTATTTTATTAAAAGCACAATGACTACTTAAATGTTTTTGTGCTGAATTTCCAGTAAAAAAAAAAAAAAAAAAAATCACTACTTTTACAGCTTAATATTAAATTACTCATACAAAGAGGATTTTGGTTATGTCACCCACCTATGTTGTCAACATAACTTATGTGAAATGCACAAAATAAGTTTTTTTCTGTAATATAATAATAATAATAATAATAATATAAATATATATATATATATTATCGGTATATCAATATATATTATATATATATATATATGTCAGTATCACATGTTGCGATTAATTGCTAATGCTTTTATCACAGTATACTGTATTATCACGATACTGAAATTTAGTTGCAAAAAAAGTGTTGTCATAACAGGTTTAATAACTTTTTTTCTTATAACAAAAATAACTGAACATTTAAATACAATAAAGCAATACACAAAAAAATTTATAAAGTTACAGATTTTAAACAGATTGAAGTACAAAAGAATTATAAAGACCAATAGGTATCACTTTACAATAACATCTCTTTAGTTAACCTTAGTTAATGGATTAACATTCTGAAAGAGCAATAGCTACATTTGCTACAGAATTTAATCTTTGTTAAAAAAAAATATGCTACAACTTAGTTCATGTTAGCATCTGCTGTCGAAGATTGAATGTGCGCTCTGCCATGTGCTTTTCATGCGTGCTTGTTTACATTAGAGAGTGCATACGTCTTTAATGCAGCATACAGCAGTGTTGTGCATTGTGACCAGTTGGTGTAAAAAGTATTCTTAAAATGCATTCAAAATTGCATATTCATTATCGTGATATATCACATTACCAAATACCGGCACATGTCTAATGAATATATATGTAGAGATTATCGTGACATGTCTAATGACCGCATATATATAGCACATGTCTAATGAATATATATATAGATATAGATATAGCGAGATATATATATATATATAGATATAGAGAGAGAGAGAGAGAGAGAGAGAGATTTTATGATCAGCACTCACCATGCGCGGGTGCTGGGGCTGTATGGGGACAAACTGGTTGAGTGGAGGCAGATGAGGAGGCTGGTGGGGCGGCACTGGTGGACTGGGGTGCAGGATAAAATGCTCACTGGAGATCAATGGTGGAAATGCCTGATAGGACACAGGCAGGTGCTGCATGGTGCAGGCCTGAATGAGCTGCAGACAGACAAACAGGAAGAGAAATAACAGACAAAGTGTCACTAACACACAAGACACACACTCATGAAGAAAGTGTATGGGCATTTGAGTACTGAATTGCTGTGCAGTTTAAGAAATGACTGTTAATACTGGGAAAGCATTCTCTGGAATAAAGCACATGTAAAGTAATCCAATAAACCAAACCAAAAACAAATCTAAAAAACCAATTCAAAAACATGGTAAAACATTTTTGTGGGGAGGGGGTAATACATTTTTATTTTGTTTTCTTTTTATTGTGTAAAAAAATTATATAATAGGAATAATAAAAGCAATAATAATCAAAATAATATTCATATATAACTACATACATTTATACAACTTCATTATAAAGCATATATAATGCAAAGAAGACTGAAAATACATATAGCCCTATTATATAGCCCTGCACAAGACACTTTGAACAGTACATCACTGTGGCCACAAAAAATACAGGTGGGCATGTTGACAAACGCAATGACTTGAGCAGATGGTACAATTAGCAGAAAGTACACTTTTGCTATCCATGTCAAAGATAAAATACCCCAGACACTTGAAGTGGCAACACAAACAAAAAATAAGGCGGGTTGCACATTGTCCCTTAAAAGTTGCATCATAAAAAGGTCATTACACATTCTAGAGGCACAGGAAAAGCCTACATGAAAATCAAAAAGTGAAATGTAGCTGTTTACCAATGCCTAATGTGTAAGCATGAGAGGGACATACAGAACAACACTCATAATAGAGTATCTTTGGCTAAGAGGACAGGTGGGCATAATGGCTGCCTGGGACACACATACATCGGCTAAAGTAAAGCTGGAGCGATGGGACATGTTAGGTGTGCTCTACACAAACTTCACTGACATTCCAGCTCTTCCTTTTCAAACTCACTGGAGGAGGAAGGCAGCAGAGCAGAGAGAGCTGTCCACTGAACATTACCGAGCATGCTGGGAGCTGCTGAGCATTGCAGGCTATAGGTTGCCCGGTGTGGATGGGAAAACCATGGGTCGTCACCGTGGTAACTACTTAATAAAATATAACAAATCATCCATGAATCATCAAGAACAACAAAAAAAAAACATTCAATTTATAAAAAAAAAAAATTTAAAATGCTATTAATAATTACAATCTACACATGGCACTTTCACATCAAAGCCTGAGTAATACAATTATTGTCTATATGCTAGTGGTCTCAAACTACCAGCTTATGCTTAAATTTGGTTCATGAACCAACATTAATGCTCTGCATCTTGGTTTAGGGCCTGGTCCCACAGTTCTCTTTAGGATTTTTAAAAAACACTTTTTCTAAATGTATTTTTTTATTATTATAATTATTATTTATTAAAAGGCCTGAAATGCAAATTGCCCAAATGTAGCCCAACTAACAATGAAAGTCTGTCAAACTTGAAATATATATTTATTTATATATTTAAATAGAATTTTTAAAAATATATTTATTAAAGGCCTAAAACACAGATATAAAAGTCCGGTTGCCTAAGTAACAATGAAAAATCTGTCAGAAAGTTTGATTTTATAGTTCTTATACAATTAAATTTTTTCCCCATACATTTTCTTAATTTATTTTTATATTTATTGAAGGTCTGAAACACAAACATAAAAACCCAATTGTAGCCTAAGTAACAATAAAAATCTGTCAAAATTTGATTTTATAGTTTTAATACATTTATACCCTTTATATATTTATTTATTTATAATTAAGGCCTGAAAACCCAATTGTAGCCTAAGTAACAATGACATATACATTAACAATTATTTTATAGTGTTTATACATTTAAATTTATATTTATTATACTTTGTACATTTATTTTATACATATTAAAGGACAGAAATGCAAATACAAATGGCCAATGGCCTAAGTAACAAAACAAAAAAAACTATTCAAAAATGTATACATTTAAATTGATTTTTTTTTACAAATGTATTATATTCATTCAAATCCTGAAATTAAAATGTAAATGCCCACTTGCCTAAAAAGCAGCACAAAAAAAAATATTGTATTGTCATTTTAGTTTATAAGGATATTACTTTTTTATATTTTTATTTTTTGTATACTACTTAAACATAGTGAACATCAAATAGTACATTATATAAGGAACAGGAAATGAATGTTTCTAGTGGAGAACAACACCTAGATGGAAATGTGTGTTTGAGACCTCTGGTCTAAATAAAAGACTGCTGACCATTAATACCTGTTCGTGAAGATCCACCATGATGGAGCTCTGTTGGGGGGGTTGTGTGGCAGTATGCAGCATGCGTGGAGGTGCACTGGTGTGGCTATATTGCCTGGACTCATCTAAAGGAATCTGCTGATGCTGGGAGAAGACAGGGTGGTGGAAGTTCTCATCCTGATGAAGGGAAGTGTGCACAGCAGGTCTATCTCGCTGTCCCCACTGATGTCGTACTGGAGGACTAGGACATAAACACACAGAGATCATAAGTACATGCTCGGTATATGATTTTAATAAACTCAAAATGATAACAGCCACCTCACCTTCTCCTGAGGTGCAGAGGTGTGATGCAAGGCTCCCCGACGACCCTCCTCTGGTTTAAGGGGGCTGTTGATGGCCGCCTACTCACTGCTACTTCCCATGGTCGCATTTGTGACGTCGTACGAACGAGTCACACCTGCCTGGGGTGGGGGGACCAGTAGTGCAAGAGGCACTTGTGTCTAACAGCCTCAGATTGTCAGACCTCTGTTTGAAACACAAGAAATATGGGTTTTGTGAATTGAATGATGATTTTGAGAAAATCAGCAGAACCCTTTGTAGTTGTAACATGTGCATTTCAACTTATGTTAGATAAACTTATTATTACCAAAGTTCTGTCATTATTTACTCACCCTCATATCATTTCAACCCTGTACGCTGTTTTTTTTTCCCCATACATAGACTGTGCATAGTAACCATGTCTGTCAAGCTCCACAAAGAATAAAGAACACCATTAAAGTAGCCCTCATAACTTCAGACAGCTTTAAGTGAAGAACGAGCTTAACGTTTCATTTATTATTACTAACCTTTGTATCTGCCATATTTAAATTCTAATATAGCACTTTCAAATAGGTTATACATCATTTAGCATTGACAATCACACGCTTTCAAAACATGAGGCAAATTAGGCTACACTTTTTTGTTTAACATGCAGGAGAACATGGTTCAAGGACCAACAATTTTTTTTATTTTTTTTAGTAAACAAAACTGCAACTGACTTTGACAGCCAGTGATCAATGTGTTGCATGGGGGGAAAAAACTGCAATATATTATGTTCACAGATCCTTTTGTTCTAGACAGTATCACAAGCAAAAGCATCTCAAATTATGTTTGAAAACAAATCTTTAATCAAAATGACTTTCGGTTTGTTTTTCTCCAAGGTGCTTTTTGGAGCTTGTCAGGTGTGGTCACTATATCTGTTGTATGGGGAAAAAAGAAGCTTGTGCATTCTACAAATTTTCTCCTTTTGTAGACAACTAAAAATGAACAACACACAAGCTAACACCACATTTCTGGTCAATTATTCGTTAAAAAAATGACCATGAGCTTAAAATGTGAAAAGACCAGTATTACTTTCAATGGGGAAAAAAAATACATATGGGTTATTTTCCAAGAAATTAAGACAAAATACGCAAGTAATTGCCTCAACATGCTGTAGTGTATTAATTTATGGATTGTGATAATAGTCATTAAGCGTAATCTTTGAATTACAAGTAGACTGCTGAGCTTAAAATACACTAAACTTTCAGGGCACAAACGTTGAAATACAAAATAATTAATAAAATTTAGATTTATAAAGATTTCAAATACATTTTATTACATTTCTCTATTCAAAATCAGTGGAGTGTAAATTAATTCACGCAAGCACGTCTAAACTTCTCATCGAGCTACTCATCACATTCAAATGTAGGCTACAGTGCCATGTGTAAAATAATAAAAACAAATACCAACAAATCTTCACATACTAGAAGCGTAAACCGTGTTTAATGGAAAGCCTGGGCTGATTTGCCACAAAGAGGGGGAGCTGTAACTTCAACAACAAAAGCGTGGAGGGCCATGTGCTCCCACACAGACAAAGCAATAACAAAGAAGCGCCACCAAACCGCTCCTGCCTCGCTTTATCAAAAATAATCACTCGAAAGGACTTGTGGGTATGATTTAAACATTATTCATGCTTCAGATATGGACAGTGCACATTTCCCATGAATAAAACACTTATAAGTGTCACCGTGGCCCAACAGTGGACATCAACAATAGCACAAAGAAGTCGCGAGGCCGAAGTTTTACAGGAGCTCGCGCAAACATCCGCATTTGCCCTCATGCTCTTTAAACAGTTCTCAATGCTACACGGAGGTTGTACATTGCATAAATATGATTAAACAAATCGTATGCACTTTCCTAGCCCTTAGCTGCTATTGCTAGCATACAGACCGAGCAGATGAAGCCCCAAACAGGAAATGCAGGGATGCACCCCTGACAAAAGAAACACGGTTTAGCTTTAACGCCACATTAAAACAGTCCGCACGTCATGCATGCAAACGCCTGAATACAGAGAGTGTTCTCGTTTTTATTGTACGTGGAATATGACAGCTTTGTGTCCTTACTTGCTTGTTTTCAATGGCGCTCGAGTTTCCGACTCGTCCACGCGCTGCTTTTAGGCGACTAAAACGATGCAGGATGTCTCGTTTGGTGATTTACAGACTAATCCAGAAGAAATCGTCCAGGAAAACTAGCAGACGGTCATGGTTAACACAGAAGTATCGGCCGTTTCCTAGTTCACGTCCACGAGTTTGTTGTTGTTGAACAGGCGTTGATCTTCAGCATAGAAAGAAAAAATGCATATTCCTCTGCTGCCTAACATTGGATAACGTGGCTCCAGCAAACTTGTTAAAGCGTGCACTTGTTGTTCCCTTTAATATTACGTCCGATGCATTCAAACTGGGTTTGATCTGTGACATGGGTGCAGTTCAGTATTGTTGTGTGCATGTAGTCACGCCTTCTTCCTCTAAAAACTACCACGCAAGAGACAGAGACAGCCAGTCACTTTTTAGATGCTGATGTTTGGTCTAATCCCTCCAAACTGATCCCATCTTACAAAGGATGTTTTCACACTTCCTCTTTACTAAAAACAAGCACAGACCCCTTTAAGTGGTCCAAAAAGTGAAATGAATAAAAAAAAAGTCCATTAACATTGTTTTTCAAGAAAACAACCAAGAAAAAAAAAAATGCACAGGTCAGAGGTTCATATAACTGCTTTTTTAATAAAAACATATGGATTTGTGGATCTTTCACATCAAAATATATTACATACAGTTGTATTTTCTGTAACTTAAAATAATAAAATTAATTAAAATAATATGATATAAAAAAATATATATTTAGAGGCTAATTTCAGCAAATTCATTCATTATAATATAAAATTACATTATATTTATGTCATAGTTAAGTATCTTTAATGCAAATATGAAGCCTGGAGTGTTTGTTTATTTATTTATTTATTTTATTTTTTCAGATGGTTTACTTCTTTCTTTTGGGTCATTCAAATATGTCAAAATCCATGCAAATCACTAGAATGCAAAACCAAGTGTGAAAACACTACAAAAGAGTTCATTTCAGCTCACAATAGGTTTTTGCTATCCAACAGATGGAGTCTGATGATTTGTGTTGTGTAGAAGTCTAAACATTAAACATAAGCATAGCAGACAGAGTGAGAGCATGTTATCAGTGATGATTTATTACGCCACCGACATTCTTTTTGATGTTGCATGGGTAGTCCCAGAAAAAGGGGATGCTGTTTGTCACAAGGGATAGGCCTAGGTTGTAGTTATCAAACAAGGGTGATGCTACAGTCATGTAGTATATTATAATTCAGCAAGACAGCATCTAATTATTTAATTCCTTTAACACAATGCAATCCACAAGGTAAATATGATCTTAAATCAGTTCAAACAGCATGTTAAACAATCAGAGCAATACTTCAAAAGAACAAATAAATACAAACAAGTCATTGCAAGTGGAAGTCCTTTTCTCCACTTCCTGAACTTCTGATTACCCACAATGATAATAACTCATGGTTCTCTTAAATGTTTTCTTACAAAAACTGACCATCTCCTATATGTTAATGTTTCATAGCTCTTATAAATGGAAAGAAGAAAGAGTAAAATAGAATGTATAGTTTTTAAAGAATTGTTAGAGTAATTCACTAAACCTCTGGAACATACATACAACTAGGCTATATGTTACCCTGGACCAAACCAGTCATAAGGGTCGAGTTTTTAAAATTGAGATTAAAACATCATCTGAAAGCTGAATAAATAATATTAACATTCATATATGGTTTGTTAGGATACGACAATATTTGGCCAAGTTACTTAACTATTTGAAAATCTGGAAAATGAGGGTGCAAAAAAAATATATAAATAAAAATCTAAATATTGAGAAAATCGCCTTTAAACTGTCTAAATTAAGTCTTTAGCAATGCATATTACCAATCAAAAATAAAGTTTTCATATATTTACAGTAGGAGATTTACAAAGTATCTTCATGGAACATGATCTTTATTTAATATCCTAATGTTTTTTAGCATAAACGAAAAATCGATCATGTTGACCCATGCAATGTATTTTTGGTTACTGCTACAAATATACCCGTGCTACATAAGACTGGTTTTGTGGTCCAGGGTTAAATATTATACACACATATTATATTTATGTTGCAAATAATGTGCAAGTGAAATTTTTCATCATCCTACTACAAAGTTTAACATTTCTTTTCATTTTTAATTTTACAGTATGATGATGGTGATGATTACTAGAAAATAAAATCAAAGAGTAATCAGAGTGAAATGTGTCATGTTTCAGCTGTTTTTGTATGATATAAAGTGTCATTGCAAAGCATTGTTTTAAATTATGCCATAATAACAATTTCATTTATTATTATTATTGGTGGTGTTGTTATTATTGCGGACTAAATGAAAAGCAGGAAGGAACATCATGTTGGGGAGCATCTAACTGTGTTCTCTAGCATTTCTCATCCGCCTCTCCATCAGAGACAGTGTGACACAGCCCAGTCTGTTACATAAGCCTTGCGCCAAATGGCGAGCCGGCGGACAGAAACACATACGAGCGTCTTTACTTGAGGGCCGGTCAAAGTAACATCTTTATTCCATGCACTTTCTAGTTCAAGAACTGACATCTTAAAAAATACGGATTTTGCATCTTGCAACGCATTAAGCAGACTGTTTAAGAACTACGAGGGCAAAGTGCAGCATTTATTTTTCTTTACAATATTCTGAGTTTAATTCGTCTGAGTACGAATGATTTTTGCAGCATTTTCAAAGGGCCTCTAGACTGGCTTCACTGCAGAGAAAACACCGCAATGTAACCTTCCTTGCTACTGTTTAACACACAAATAAATCAGATTCTGGCGTAACCTGCGCTGTGCGTGCACACGATCACGCACATCTGAAGCAAGCGCGAGACAAGCAAACCCGCGTCCCATCCATCCATGCACTTCCAATCCAATGTAAACATTACAGCGTTACAGCAACAAAACAAGGAGGGGCTCAAGGCTTTAGGGGGACAACGCATAAAAACACGCCGATACCTCGGTGCGATGCATTCAAGTCCGTGAAAACCCACGGAAACCCACGCCATCAATACGAAGACGAAGGCGCGTGCGTTACCTGATTGCTAATTTGTGAGCATCTCAGTCTTGGACATTTCTCCCTGTAATCCTGCACATCTCTCCCATATTCGGTGCGGCATGATCCTCAGCTGTTCCTGTTAATGGAACATTCCGTGGATTTCACCACTGAATTGGGAAAAAGGTGCTAACTGGAGCTCGCTCGAGGAATAAAGGCCTATTATGGCATTTCTCTTCGCATCTAGCGCAAAACAACCACTCTCTGAATTTATTAGACTTCGGAGAAATCAATGCACTCGGTTGAACCCAGCATCATCCGCCGCCTATTTGCGTGCTTTTGTGACATACCCCTTTGAGGGGCATTTAGAGGCCGCTGACTTATGGCAAGCCGTTTGAACATCATTCCGTAGAAAAAGCTATATGATACTTTTGTGTGCTACTTTGTGGAAACTTGTTTTCACGGGATGGGATGGGGGATGAGAAGTGCAATTTTGAGATATAAACTCGAAGAATTGTGAGGGGGGAAAGTCAGAATCTGCAAATCAGATTTTTTTTCTTCTGAGAACTGCAAGTTTACATATCAGAAAATATTATATAAAAAAAAGAATTGTAAGAAAAAAGTATGAAAAAGTCAGAAAGACTGCCATTACCTTTATTTTATTTTTTATTTGTCTGGTGGCAGGGGCTGGCTTCCAAAGCTGCTTATTGTTAGTGAATAACACTTATCTTTTTCAGCGTCACTAACTGTCTGTTAAATACTAGTAGGCCTACTTACTGATTGGAAACTAGTATTTCAGTAATTACTATTAATTATCCACTGTTATACAGTATTGACAAGTATCTGTTGAATTAGTCACTATTCATTAGCTTCAACAACCTGTACCTTTCCTAGCAGTCACTTTTATAGTGATAATACAAACAAACATATGACACAATTTGCAGGTAAGATCAAAAATTAAGTTTTGATATATTTACAGTAGGAAATTTACAAAATATCTTCATGGAACATGATCTTAACATAATGTCCTAATGATTTTTGGCATAAAAGAAAAATCTATAATTTTGACCCATTCAATGTATTTTTGGCTATTGCTACAAATATACCCCAACAACTTAAGACTGGTTTTGTGGTCCAGGGTCACTTTTCATAATTAGGTTATATTATTTAACAAAAAGGTACTAGTAAAACTGAAATAGATACTATTGGGACTGTTAATTAAGGTTAATTAAGAAGTACTAGTAGCATAGTCTTCTTTCCTCTACATTGAATCTTTTTTCTGTCTGGATGATTTTATAATTTTATGTGTGATTTTACCTATATAGGTATACTGAATGAACAATTAGTGTATGTGATATTATGATATTCAACAATGCCAGGTAAAACCAGATACTAAAAACAGACACTATTTAGTAGCCTAAGGAATAAATGTTAAAACCGCTTGCCACAGTTGTCTTGCTCTACCGTAAACACTGGACGAGTTTGTCCTCATGAGCTCCCAATGTCAAGTCTCGGTTAACAAGATCACAGGGCTACGATTAGGTCATTGCATAGACTGTCCTATTATCCTGCTCTCCACATTGAATAAAAACTAATTAAAGCTTAAATCCTCGTCGGGCATCTTCAATGACAAAAACAGATAGCTGACTGGATTATTTTTACTTCATAATGATGATGATGACATTACACCTGTGCTCTGTTTTCTTATTAAAGCTGTTTGCATCATGAGGGAGGCATATGTCATCATCAATTTGATTCCTTGCATCCATTATGGAAAAACTAATCAGGGTCACATTGCGTAAATTCCAGTCTATGATTAGAATGTGCTTTGCTTTGTCTCCCTCTACTAGCCAGACGAGGAACTATAGAGACTACCTGACACGGTGAGCGTGATTTGACCAAGCACATCCTTGTTGATCCTGGAACTTCAATCAGAATTCAGGGATAATAACTTTATATATATATATATATATATATATATATATATATATCTATAATATATAGGGTAGAGTTGGGGAAAACGCCCCCCTTAAGGACTGTGTAATTTTTTTTTTCTTTTTTTTTTTCTGTAAAACAAAGGTTAAATGTGTTCAGAAAAGCTATCATATTTTTAGTGACACTGACATAAATTATAAACCAAGTATGAAAAATGTCCAGAGTTTTCATGTTATTAGATTTTTAGCAAAAATTTAATTTGAACCAATTGGGGGCGTTTTACCCTACCTATTTGTCAGAACGCCCCCATGGGTGGGGTACAGTGCCCCCAGTCAAACAAAGCAATTTGCTTTAAACACTTTCAGCAAAATCAGAGTACATGCAGTTTTAGCTTAGAATAACAAAGAATAAAAACAAAAAACAAAAATAAAAAAACCAAAACAAAAAAAAAAAAAGAAAAAAAAAAGTTAGCTGATGCTAACTGGCTAGCTAACTAGCTACCTGATGCTAACTTGAGGTAATTTTTAAATATAAAATCCAAATCTTTGATTCAACCAACTTGGTTGAATTACATGGAAAAACTAAGGAATTGATGTTCAGAACAGAATAATTACAGTAATTGCTCATTTTACCCCACAGACTATGTTTGAGAAAAAAAAATTATGTCATTCTGAAAATATAATTATATTTTTATTAAATAACACGTACTCCCTATCTACAGGCTTTACTGTTCTCATATCATATATAACTGTGATGTTCTACAAAACAACAAGCTTTAAAATGTTTTTTTCTTACTGCTGCAAATGAGATCATTTACTGTGACATCCATTTTCTCTCCAGTACATGTCCAGTGTAAGCTTCATCGTGAAAACAATTTACAATAGTTACAATAAAAAATTATCTTGACTTTATCTTCTGGTTATTTTGGGAAAAACAGTAGGGGGCATTTTAGAGTGGGGGCATTTTCCCCCACTCTATCCTATATGTTCATGCAGGACTAACAAGTTTTTTTTTAAGCCTGGCATACTGTGTGTTTGTTTGTTTGTTTGTTTGTTTTATGCATATTTTTAACCAGGCCTATACTTTTCATAACCTTTGGTTAGCAAGATGGCTGCACTGTTGACAGCAATAAATGACCAAAACACTTTAGTGTCATGGAAAGCCATTAGATCTATTAATTATTAACTAGACAGTGGTTATATGTATAATAATTAAACCAAAACTTATCGCACATTATTGTTATTACAGTAAACGTTATGACATGACGCCTTTAAATGTTATTTCATTTCCCAGCATAATTATACAAAGTGCAAATCAATAAAGACTCGTCTTGTGGTTTAGGATGGGTCATGAACATTGGGCCTCACCCATTTCACATAATTGCCCTTAATCATAAACCAAAGTCTAAAACGATAAGATTAGGGTGACATATTGGTGTACTTTACTACATGTGGCACGAACAGGTCACATTTTACAATATAAGCTCCAGTAAACAGATTTCTGATAGATTTATGTATGGTTAGGTACTATTCTAACACATCCAAATTCACACTGATACCTGAATCGCAGGTCCCCATAGAATATTTATATAGAAATGTATTTTTTTATTCATTTCTGCATATACATGATTGTCATCTTTAGATATATTTACTCAATATTATTTCACTCATGACTTTAAACAATGTCAAAAGATGCACACAGAACGTGCCACAGATTAAGCTTTAAATATTTTTAAATATCTAAATGTACATATTTTTATTCAGTATATATGTAATTTTAATACTTAATAATACATGCTTTCCGTTTATAGTTTATCTGTATTTTGTATTATTGTATATAGTATTATACAAGTATTTGTATATATATATATATATATATATATATATATATATATATATATATATATATATATATATATTTTTTTTTTTTTTTTTACTATTTACACACTTGACACATACATATATATACTGTATATTATAAATAGTATAAAGTCATAATATTGCATATGTTGCTGCCAATAAAATTGACTTTAGTATTAGCCTCTAGTGGTTTTATCTTGATCCCTAACTTCACAGCATGTCCAGTATGATCAACACCAAACAATTAGAGACAAACAAACACAAGCTCTTCTGTCAGTCTCAGGAGAAAGTTCCTCCATAGTTTTTGTTTGGTAGCGGTAAAGATTCTTCCCAGGGGAGAGTAATCTTTTGTCCATCTATTGTTAATTATGAAGGCCCACAATGGAAGCGGGCTCATTAGAGCAGGGCAGAGGGTAGGTAGGTTCTTGAATAGCTAATGAGTTCATTTGCTCCGCAGAATCTCTCAGACCACATTATGTCCAATTTACTGGGGATATGCCAAGAAGTAGCCGGAAATAAAAACTGGATTCAAAGACACATGGTTGTAAATGCCTTCCAAACGCCATGCCTTTTTCATGTAGTTTCTTAGCTTTTACAGTTTTTTTACGATCGCTATGATCATTTTTTTCAATACTTTTAAAATTTTTCCTAAACTCTTAACGTAACAAAACAGTTCATTTCATGCTCAAAATCACACATTGTTCATTTCATGCTCAAAATCACACAAAAACTACACTAAATTTCAAAATACAATAATACATTAAAGGGGTCATATGACGTTAAAAGAACATTATTTTGTGTATTTAGTGTAATGCAATGTGTTTATGTGGTTTAAGGTTAAAAAACACATTATTTTCCACATACTGTACATAATTGTTGCTCCTCTATGCCCTGCCTTTCTGAAACGCATCGATTTTTACAAAGCTCATCATTCTGAAAAGCGAGGTGTGCTCTGATTGGCCAGCTATCCCATGCATTGTGATTGGCCGAATACCTCAAGTGTGTGATGGAAATGTTACGCCCCTTACCATGATACTGTGTCCCGGAGCGACGAGACAAACCCAATAAAACCCATTACAATAAAATCCATTAAAACCCTAACAAGGTTTTTTTTGCATCCAGTGGGGACATAATTACTGATTATAATGACTTGATCTGTCTTTTTACGCGTTGCGTTGCATCATGCCACGTAAACATAAAACCATGTCTACATTTGTGATCGGAGAAACGACAAACAACAAGCGCTACTCTACACTGCTCAAAACTCTCGTTTGAATCATCTTTGGCAAATCCTTTAAATATGAAAACGTACTTACAGGCTGTGAGTCAGAACAGTCGGCATTGTAGGCTACTCTCCCAGGTTCAGGAAACAGTCCTCCCTAAAATGCATTGCACACACTCGAATATTTGGGTTGAACTGTTCTAGAACAGTGTTGTAAATACAACTTAACCACTGAATTCTAGTTGTGTCCTCTTTTGGAAGGCCAAACAAAGTATTTTCGCAACAAAACACAGCATCTTCACAACATGCCGGTGGAGGCAACAATACTAGAGCAAGAATCAAAGTTACACCTTCTTTCTTTGCCTGAAAATTTGGTCAGCATTATGCAAATCATCCCACACAGTGACGTAGACATGTGGAGGCGTGTTTAAACGAGGCGTTTTAGGAGGGTGTGGACGAGTCTTAACTTTTATAAAGAATATCCCTTTGGGTTTGAGACTTTAGTATATGCAACTTTAGGGATTTTATCTATGCACAAACAGCTTGTAACACTCCAAAGAGAACGGAAATCTTGAAATCGCAACAAATTACCCCTTTAACACAATACACTATGACTACCAAAACACTGCAAACATGTCTCAAAATCAAATAATTATTCCAAAACACTAAAAAGTGTTCTCTTCCAACAGGAACATTTAGTCCATCTAGCACAATGTCATGAAAACACTAACATCAGATGAAATTACAGAAACTGTATTATTTTATATGCCTCAGGCCTGTCTGTATACAATCGACAGTATATTGTATTGATCATAGATTGTGTTTTGCACTGCAGATTCTTTTGAAACCTCTCTATATTTTAGTTTTGTTGTGTTGTATAAATGCATGCATTTTGTTTCTTTTGCCGCAGAAATTCCATACAAAAAAGTAAATGACCCATCTCAGGCAGCTTGAATGTACGGTTTATGGAAAAAAAAAGACCATAGAGACAGAATTACTGTAATGCAGTAAATGCTTTATTTGCAACAAGACATTACTATATGTATGTATGTGTGTATATATATATATATATATATATATATATATATACACACACACACACACACACACACACACACACACACACAGTGACAGCCAGTATATTGGCACCCTTGGTAAATATGAGCAAAATAAAAATAAATCTGCATTGTTTATCCTTTTGATTCTTCATTCAAAAAAAATGACAAAATTCTAATCTTTTACTGAAGTAAAACAATTGAAAGTGGGGAAAACTCACATTATGGAATAAATGTTTTTCTCCAATGCATGTTGGCCACAATTATTGGCACCCAATTTTTGCAACGTCCTTTTCCCAAGATAACAGTTCTGAGTTTTCTCCTATAATGCCTGAAGAGTTTGGAGATCACATGACAAGAGATCAGAGACTATTCCTTCATCCAGAATCTCTCCAGATCCTTCAGATTCCTAGATCCATGTTGGTGCTTCTTCTCTTCAGTTCACCTCACTCATTTTCTACAGTGTTCAGGTCAGAGGACTGGGACGGCAATGGTAGAAGCTTCATTTTGTACTCAGTGACACATTTTTGTGTTGATTTTAATGTTTGTTTTGGATCATTGTCCTGATGGACGCTCTAAACATGGTCCATTATCAGATTTCTTACACTGTTGGTATTTGATAGAATCCATGATGCCATGTATCTGAACAAGATGTCCAGGACCTCCAGCAGAAAAACAGGCCGACAACATTAAAGATCCAGCAGTATATTTAAACGTGGACATAGGGTGGACATAGGGTATATTTAAAACGTGGACAAACTGGGGGTACTTTTTTATTTTAATCTGTTTGCACCAAACTTAATTTATTTTTTTATTTTTTGGCTTTCTGACCCCAAGACTCAACTAATCACCACTAATCACCAGATTAATTTATTTTTTTATTTTTTGGCTTTCTGACCCCAAGACTCAACTAATCTCTGCTATTCTCCAGCTTGTGGAGTCTTTGGGCACTCAAACTCTTCTCCTCAGCATGCATTAGGACAATATAGACACATGTCCTCTTCCAGGCAGATTTGTAACATCTTTAGTTGATTGGAACCTCTTAATTATTGCCCTGATGGTGGAAATGGGAATTTTCAATGCTTTAGCTATTTTCTTACAGCCACTTTCTATTTGTGAAGCTCAACAAACCTGTTCTGCACATCAGGGTCCATATTCACAAAACATCTTAAGGCTAAAAGTAGCACATAACTCACCAATTTAAGAGAAAATCTTAAAAATAATGGATGTGTCAGTCCTAAATTTAGGGATCCTAAATTTTTGTTCTAAGAGTATTTCACAAAGCATTTTAGAATTTTTATTTCCTAAATCTGTGAAACATTAGAAGTAGTGAAGAGGACTCCTAAGTCACTAAGACCAAATCTGAACTATCCTAAAATGGCTGTTGCCAACAATCTACCTTGGAATGTAAACATTTTAGAAACATTTTTGATGATAAAGATTTTTTTAAAAGGTATCGGCTTTGGTTCGGAGGTTATCCCAACTCCAAATGTTTGATTATATCCTTAATGTATAGCTTTGTTTGCGTCCAGTTTGGTTTTCTTTTATGTTTGCATGTCTTACTATCAGCCATGATTATTCTGCTTATTAAAACGCTGTTTATATGCATATTAATAAAATTTTATTAGTCGCTTAGTCACAGAAAAAAAAAAATTCCTCATGAAGTGGTGAAATCACTCATTCTGTGATGGACAAATCGTTAACGGCTGGTCTATGTGATAATATAGTACATTCGGCAGGACATCTATATTCTCACCTAACATTCATCATCCTCAAATATGGCTTATCATCTGAGATATGTATGTAGTAGCAACTTTACATGGCAGCTCAATCTAATGTTAGCCTAGAAAAAAGTGCGCATGTTTGAGCTGAGTGTCAAAGCTGAACAGTAGGGCGCTTGGGCTACTGCATGACAGATGGAGGCACCGCTGCGATCATTTGCTCTTAAAATACTTCAACATTTTTGGTCATACAAATAAAAGTAATGCATCTTTTGTATCTGTAAAGACTCTTTGTTTATTCGTGTGCACTCAGAAAAGCAACGAAATGTTGCGCTTTTGTAAAAGTAATTAAAGCAAACATGATGCGCTTTCTGCCATCTTGGACTCTGTGAACTTGAGCGTGTCACTTCAAAACTCTGTGGATGCTTGCCTTATTATAGACATGAAAATTATATCTATAGAGAGTGAAACTTTGTACCAATTGTATCAATTCAAACAGAAAACAAATATTCTCACATTATGTAATCCACATGAAACATGCATACAGGTGCTGCGGAGATGAGTCAGTGTCGCCGACTTCATCTCTTAACTTAAACCGAAAACAGAAAGCACTAGTGTAACAATAAATTACAATGTTAATGCAGTGTACTTGCTGTTTTTCCCTAACAAATAATAATAATTATATTTGCTGGTGCACTGTGGCAAACCTTTTTTTGTGTGCGCTTGAACGCTTATTAGGCTATGTAGATAATTAAAGGCTCATTATTATGATTTATATGGTTTATTAATGAAAGTGCGACTAATAGTTGACTAATGCTTAAAATGAATGACTTCTAGTCAACCAGAAAAATCTTTAGTCGAGGGCAGCCCTAATGCATATTGACTAATTGTTTTCGAGAAGCATACATATAAGAGGCTGACAATTAGCTGAATATATAGCCTACTTGTTTAGTGACTCTGGAACCTGCATTTTAAATCTTTATTTAAATGTCACAATTAACATTTTTATTTTAAAACCTTTATTTGAATATGGCAACATAATATTAAGCTCTACAATATTTCTATGAATAAATCTCTGACAGAGACTATCAGCCAGTCACTGTGTGCATAGTTAGTAAGTACGCTGACATCATCCATTCTTTGGTTTTACTTATTGTGATGGCTGATTAAGGAAATGTGGCCTTTGTGTTTCTCATATTTATAATCCTGTGGAACAGGAAGCCATGGCTGGACAATTTCATGTTCATAATCACTTTGGTGTGCTAAAAAATGTAAATGTGAATAGGAATATACATCAGAGATAGTTTATTCATAAGAATTTCTAGGGCGTGCCAATAATTGTGGCCAACATGCATTGGAGAAAAACATTTATTCCATAATGTGATATTTAATATTAGTGGCCGTCACTATATATATATACACACACACAAATCATAGAAGCCATAGGAAAAAATAAATAAATAGATAAAAATAAAGTAACCTGATGATCTGCCGGGTCTTCTGCATTTGGCCACATGTTCTCATCGATATCACACCTGATATCTTCTCGTTCATCTGTTTCTTAATAGCAATGGAATAAAATGCAGAGGATATATTTGTGTTTCAATTCACAATATGAACAGCTGTTGACTGTAACTTTAGCTTATAAGTTAGGTTTAACATGATGTTATCTGTTCAGACATACAGTGTGAAAGCATTTGTAAATTTGGCAGTAAAAATCCATTGTTTTGGTCTTGGTCACGCTTGAGCGTAAAAGAAGTTCAAGTATTTTAAAATTGTATTAACTGTATGCATTTTGTTTCAAAGCAATAATAAATGTGTTAATTGTATAGCCAACAGAGACCGATGTTGTGCTATCTGTATTAAGAGTTCAGGATTTTTTTTCAAAAAAACTGTATGATCTTATCTAATCAGGTATAATAAATATTTTTTTCTTCTTTTTTTCTTTTTCATTTTATAATTAGGAACAATAAACATATCTTTAACCCTAGTCCTGTCCATGTTATTTCTCTGTTCTCTGTTCCAGCCTCCATTAATCTTGTGTCTTTTGAGTTTGCTCAGGAGTTGCTGAATGAATGTGTGAATGGGCCGGATTATTCTGGACATAATCTGTTGTGACGATTGTTTGGCTACCCAAACTTGTTGTTCTGCTAAACCATTCTCTGAACACTGTTTTAGGATCTGATTTTGTGGTGCCATTAAGCAGCTTTGTCATCTGTCTAAAGGGTGAGAAGACTGTATTGAGCATGCAGTCTTTTCTCCGCTGCAATGTAAATGATTAACGTTTACAACTTAAAGGACAGTAATAGCCAGTGATGCACCAGCCAAAGGTCTCATATATTATATATTGCTTCCTCATTTGAAGAACGCCACTTGTTGGAATAGTGCAAAGAGCAGACTGGGCACGGTAAGTCTTCATCTGCCTTATATCATTTTCGACTTAGTGTCTACATGTAGATCAAGAGCCTATACCCAGATTAAGCTTTTCTTTTTAGAGATTATTCTTCTGTGAATGATAGGTTTGTAAATTTTGATTGTAGACATTGATGACATTCAACCATTCCAGGGCTTGAAAAAAAATAACATGGCAGATTGATTTGATACTATTAATTATTGTTCTAAATTGCAGCATTGGATTGATCTTTCTTTTCTAGATTTGTGTCCATGTGTTTCATAACATTTGAAAAAGATAAACCATTATAGCAAAGTTGTCAGTGTTCAATCACCTAATTTTGGAGGTGGAAATGTTCTGCATTTAATGGTGATTTTGTGTTCTGTTTCCTTGATATTTCAGACTTACAGACAAACATGGGGAAAATGGGGAAGCCTTTACTTCTCCTTCTTGCTTTTTTAGCTTCTTGTGAGTATCTGAGAATTAGTCAGTGTCCATATCATCGATCAAAAGTTGTGGCTTGTTACACTGTACTAGTTCAAAGTCCAAATCCAATAATGGTACAGTCTTAAGTGGACAGCAGCCAATGTGATTAAGATTTACTGTCATTTACAGAGGAGAATTTACAAATGTATTTAGTTTTAAATAAGACTTTTGTCTTAGAATTGCTTTCTTTTGACTGTTTTCTGCAGCGTACTGTAATTCTGTCCCTGTGATTAACATGGCTGTAGTAGATGTGAGAGAAGATCGTCCAGTAGGTCTGTACATCAGGCCAAATTTCAGTCTCAACTATATGCTCAATTACATATTGCATTTTTGTATGCATGAATGTAACATTTTCCTAATTATGCATTTCCCTGACAGGTGTATTTGCATTTCAAATCGAAGCATCTGATCCAGATGGTGACCCTCTAACATACAGTATCACTGGGACAAACTCTAATCATTTTGAAGTCAACAGGGAGACTGGTCAAGTCAGCATCAAGAGTATGCTGGACAGAGAGGTATTTTGTTAGGATTTTAAAAGTCTGCCTTCTATTCCTGAATTGAGAAGAAGGAACAAGAGTTGGAAATTATGAATTTTAACTAATTTCCACAACAATTTGTATTACATTTACTCTACACAAAAGACAGTCAGTTAGCTTTGTGTATGTTTATGTTTTCTTTTTTTCAGACAAATGACCTCTTAAACATAGAGGTTGTGGTGAATGATGGCGTTCATGCGGATGTAAGTTAAATCTATTGAATGCATTACCATGCTCAGAAAATTAACTCTCCTGAGTCCTAACATGTCTTTCTGTCATTTTAGGTGACAAAAACGGTTTATATTGCTGTTTTAGATGCTAATGATAATGCTCCAGTATTCCAAAATCTGCCCTACAATGTAGAGGTTCCAGAGGTGAGTGAGCCTGTTATCATTACAGATGTAAATATGGATACTGTAACTGCTCAACACCTTACAGTTGTTACACTGAAGGAATAATTCACCTAAACCCAATAATTTTGTTTACTCACCTCCTGTCTTTCAGAACAGGGCTTTTGCTAGGGCTCAATTTGTTTTAAAGAAGTAAAAATGTTATGAATGACAAAATAAGCTATATATGGCATTGTATTTATTTGATTTTCCTAGAAATATAGAAATATAAGTTCTCTATTTCACCAGACAGTTTTATTATTACCTAATCAGCTGAAACCTTCTGATTGACAATAGCCCACCTATTGGCCGAATAAAGTACTGTATTAAAAACTCCAGAAAAACAAAAAACAAAAAACAAAAACAAAAAAAAAAACAAGCAAAGCAGCGTGGCAAAATAAACAAACAAATAAATAAATAAATAAATAAATAAAAACTACTACTACTACTACTAATAATAATTAAATAAAGCAGCAAGACAAAGACAAACACAGTTGTGATTGAGGTTCTTTAGATGTATTTTCACTGAGAAGTAAAAGAAGATAGCTACTGAAGCTGCAAGTTCCACAAAAGAAAAAAAAAAAGTATGGTTGTAGCCTCATAAAAGCAGCCAATGTATCTTGAGTAGGCCTACTGTATAAATTTGTTATTAACTGAAACATCTTCCCTAGCTCTCCATTCTTTGGTCGGATCTTTTTAATGATCGTTGAGTCAGTGTGTTGAACTTGAGAACTGTAGCCTATCTGTCTGCTATGTAAATGAGTCATTGTTTTGTGAAGTGGTTGATCCGTGATTCAGTCATAAATCCTGTTCTCCAGTCAGGTTAACTGACTCGATCTGATCGCAGAGGATAAAAAAAAAAAAAAAATTAAAAAAAAATGTAGACCTTACATTTACTTGTTTTTTTCACATAAAGCTATTGTATGGCATATCAGAATACAGACTTGGACTATAACACACAAGTCATAGTTTTTATGGGTGCTATTGCTATTGTAAGTTTGAAAGTTTCCATTCACTGTAATTGCATTGGAAAAAGTGACAAGTGCATTGTACAAAATTCTATATCTTATGGAAGAAAGGAACAAATGGGTTTAGGACAAAATGAATAATATGAGTAAATGGGTTATTTTGGGTAAACTAATCATTTAAAAGGTGTTAAGGTGTACAAGCTGTGATGATGGTGTTGATCCTGTGTAAATGTGATCTTGGTTAATTCTGTCTGTAATCTGCTCTAATTTAACTTTTCTCTCAGTCTGAGCGGTTTGGCACAGAGAGAGCTTCAAGAAGTGACAGTGTGTGTTTATTTTTATTTTTTTCAGGATAGTTTGAGCTGTTTCTTCACATTTATTTGTTTCTTATTCCCTCCTACAGAATGAACCTGTGGGCTATACACTGTTCAGTGCAAGCGCCAAAGATGCTGATTCTGGCACAGCTCAAATTGTGTCTTACAAAATTGATAATGTATGTTCCCTTCATGTCATAAATTACATTTTCACATTGACATCTCACTTTAATTGTATTCATAACACAGTACGTTTGTCTTAGGTGGCACCAAATGAAGGGACTAGCCTATTTTCAATCTCTGAGACTTCTGGAACTGTTGTCCTGGAGGGAACTTTGAGCTTCACTGACAAAAGTCCTTTCTATCAGATACGAATCATAGCATCTGTGAGTATTTATTTATGAAGTAATCATGTTCAGATAAGCAATGGGCTGCTTTTTGAATGAGGGAAAATATCTGTGTGGGATGGGATGTACAATTAAAAATATATGCATAAAAACATTGCAGTATGTCATTAATTAAAAAAAAAAAAGAAATCTAAAAATCTACAAACAACCCGTGTTCATTGGTTTCGCCAGGATGGTGGTGGGCCACTGGGTGATCAAGAAAAAGTGTTTCAGTCCTCATCAACATTTGCATTCATTACCGTTAAGGATATGCCAAATCTCAACCCACAGTTTTTGAATTTACCAAACAATGCTGCTGTTGATGAGAAATCAGCTGTGGTGAGTGGTGCATTTTCCTTTTCTTTTATTTCTTTTTTATTATTATTATTAATTTAGAATTGCACTACTTTTCTCCCGGTGAGTCACAATGCAAAAATAAATGCTAAATGATACAAATATTAAAATTTTATATTTTAACTTTTTATATATACTTTAATTTATTGTTATATTAATACATTTCAGTATTTATTTTCAAGGATATCTATTGTAACTTTGTAAACTACAAAGTTTTGGTACTGTGGTACACTGTTTGGGCACCGCTTAGTGTCAAATGTAAAAAAAAAATATATATTTATATATATTATTATTATATATTATATATATAATGACCTCTCACCTTTGAATCTCTCTCTCTCTGTACGATCCATCTCAGGGTACATCAATTTTTACTGTGAGAGCCAGAGATCCAGACATTGGGGTCAATGACCAGATCATCTACAGCATTGAAAGTCAGTCAATTGGAAATTTTATTTTAACATTACTCTTTGTAATGTTTTTTTAAATTACAATTGTAAACATAGTCTCCAAAAACTCAAATGTCATCAATTATCTTTGTCACCAATGATTAAAATATAGTAAGTAATATTTAGCTGATCATGTGATCTTAATGTGGCAGCCACCATGAGAAGAGACCACCCTCTAGAATAAAACTACTTTTTCCAGGCCACTTATGCCTTTTTGTCCTGTTGCACAGGTACTAATGCACCAGACCTGTTCCAAATCAATGACGTGACTGGTGAAATATCTATCAAAACTGTATTTGACCGTGAAGAATTACTGGATATAGATGCTGCTGTAATTTTGCGAATAAAGGTGAGTTTACTGAATTTAATTGTATCATGATTTTATTATATTAGATTGATTACAATTTAATGGCAATTATATTCAGCGGCAAACCAGTGTCACTGTGTATTTTTAACCTATAGTAACTTTCATAATCTATTTATTTTATGAACGTTACTTGATTTTTTTTTCCCTGATTTTTTTTCTTCCTGCACTTCAGGCAAGTGAAACAAAACCTAATGTCAGTGGAATTATTGCAAGCACAATGGGAGAACTACATATTTCTATTGGAGATCTGAATGACAATGGCCCTGAATTTTATGAGTGTGAAGGTGAAACTGAAAGCTGCACACAGAAAAACAGCTTCACAGGCCAAGTTGAAGAGCATTCATCTGCAGGACTATCAGTAAATGAACTGAATATTATAGTCAAAGATCCAGACCAGGTATGTAGTTACAATATTTGCATGGTTTCTTCTGAGGATAATTTTTTAACGATGATTAAGTTTTTTTCCCCATGTGTTGATGATTAACTTATTTATGATCCAGAGGCAAAACAACAAGTTCAATCTCCGTCTTGAGGGACCTGATAAGGATGCGTTCGCTGTCAGTCCCAACACTGGGGTGGGAGAAAGTTCTGTACAAGTGATAATAAAAGATCCGTTTGCTGTTGATTATGAGAAGAAGAAAGTAATGTCTATTCAGGTTTGTATATAAGGGTGTGTCTCTGGAAATTTACACATATGTTAACCGGTCCAGTAGTTTGGACAATGCCAAAATTACCCCTTCTTATCTATCTATCTATCTATCTATCTATCTATCTATCTATCTATCTATCTATCTATCTATCTATCTATCTATCTATCTATCTATCTATCTATCTATCTATCTATCTGTCTGTCTGTCTGTCTGTCTGTCTGTCTGTCTGTCTGTCTGTCTGTCTCTCTCTCTCTCTCTCTCTCTCTCTCTCTTTCTTTCTTTCTTTCTTTCTTTCTTTCTTTCTTTCTTTCTTTCTTTCTTTTCGTAAAAAACTTGTTTGAAACCTTTTTTTCAGTAGACAAAATTATAATCAGAAGCATTTTTAATACTTTGTTATATCTCACCAGATTATTGCTGAAGATGACAGTGCAGACTTCATCTCTACTGCCTCTGTCATCATTAACATCATTGATGTAAATGACAACTTTCCTAAGTTTGAGGAGAATGTTTATGAGTTTTCTGTTGAGGAAAATTGTACAGATGGAACTGTTGTGGGCACCATTACTGTAAGCAAAAAATCTTCTATTTTCACACTTTTCCTTTTCGTGGTGACTAAACAATACAGATGCTATATAGATAAAGGTGACTTTACTGAGATTGATTGATCTGACACTCACTAATGTTCTGGTTTGATAGGCAACAGATAAAGATGCCTTGGATAATGATGGACTCACTTACAAATTGATGCCCGAAAACATGTATGTTGAATATTCAGTCTGCTATCATTTGGTTAGGACAAAATTACTCAGTTTAAAAGTAATTTCTACTTAAGTTTGGCATAAAAAATACTTAAGATGTAATTTTCTTCTTTTTCCCCCCTAAATTAACATCAGGCAAGACCTATTCGATGTTATTCCAGATTCTGGAACTATCTTCGTAAAAAATGGACAGCTTCTTGACAGAGAAGGCACCAATTCCTACTCACCCACCCTGCAGGCCATAGATTTAGCTGGCCAAATTGGTACCACTGTTGTGATGATCAACATTCTGGATGTTAATGATCAGACACCAGAAATAAACAGAGAACTTTATGAGGCCTATGTACAAGAGAACCAAATGTTAGAGTTTGTAATCCAGGTAATTTTATGAATGTAATGGTGATTGATAAAGCAGCATAGACATCTGAAATGATGAAGAGAGATTGTGTGAATGTTTTGCATGCCACTCTTACTCATGTAAGTAGTACACTTGATTTTCAGGGAACACAGATAAAACTGTATACCTTAAGTTCACTGTGAGTTGCTTTGCCAAGTAAATAAATGAAGTATCTATGTCTCTAATGGAAGACCTCTTTATTTATTTTTGATAGGCTACAGACGGAGACGACCCAGGTACATTAAACAGTCAAATCCAGTATCGCATTGACGTCAGCCAATTCAGTAGTAACTTTACTATAGACAAAGACACTGGTTTGTTTAAAAACAGTGGTCTATTGGACCGTGAGGCTTTTGACCTTGCCCCAGATGGTGTGATTGAGTTGGTGGTGATCGCTTCAGATATGGGCACACCATCCCTGTCCTCCACAACCAAAGTGATCATCAACATTGGGGTGAGAATGCAACATTTTTTTAGCTAGAGATGAATGTCTTCGCAATTATATGTAAACATTTAAATGTATATAAATGTGCATATATTTATATACATTTATTTAAAAAGATTTAGAAATATATTTAAGTATAATTCATTAACTTAAGTAACTTATTTTTTGGTTCTATTTTTTCCCAGGATGAAAATGACAATTCTCCAAGGTACCTTGATCCTGCTCCATACGAATTTAAAGTAAAGGAAAGTGAAGGGGGCAAGTAACTTATGATTTTTCTGAACAAATTTCAGTATGATTTTAAGTAATTGTTTAGTACATTTCCAGAACTGTATAATTATTTAAAAAAAAATATGAACATTTTGCAAAAACTGACAACTATTTGTCCCCCCTCTGTAGGCATATGGGTTGGCTCTTTGCGGGCTCACGATGCCGACCAATCAGACTTCAATAACCGTATCTTCTTTAGCATTACTGATGGCAGTTTTGGAAGTTTCATATTATTTTCTGAGGCCATCAGTGAAGGTTACAGGGGAAACATCACTGTTGATCCTGCTGTTGAGCTGGACTACGAAAGTGATCGGAAGACATACGATCTAACGGTAGAGGCCTCAGACTTGGGTCAGAAAAAGGCTGAGACTAAAGTCAAAGTAATAGTGGTTGATGTGAACGACACTCCGCCTGAATTCCCATCTGACATGGTCCTGAATGTAAAAGAGAACAGCACCTTGTCAATGCCTCTGGACACAATCAAAGGCAAAGATGTGGACACTGAACACCTTCTAGAATATGAGCTTAATTCTACTGAATGCCAGTGCAATGGCACCAGAGGTCCATGTCCCGAAGAATGGTTCAAAGTTGAGCGTAACGGTGAAATAATAACTAATACTGTCTATGATATTGACTACGAGAAATGTGATAAAGTGTTCTTGAATGCCAAGGTGGTGGACATTTTAACTGAGAAGAGGAGTGACAATGCTAAAGGTGCGTTCTATTGCTTCATATTAAAATGGCTTTCTTCCTTTCTTTCATAGTATGTTCTGTCATTAAAGGCATAGCTCATCCCAAAAATTTTCCAATTCATATAAATTTTAATGAAAAAAAAAATAATAAAATAAAATAAAATGGGACGGTCCTTTCCAATTACAATTTTACATTTCTGACAAGTATTAGGTGTAAGTGATTTCACATTTTAATTGAACACTTAAAAAATAAAGAAAAATACAGGCTGAATTGTTATTTATAGGTGAACAATTCCTTTTTTTCTTATTTTCCAATTTCCAATATTTTACTGAATATTAATAAAATATTGTTCGTTTGCTTGTAGGAGTTGTCACTATTAATATTGTGGATATCAATGACAATGCCCCAGAATTCGTCTTCTTGCAGGACTTCTATGGTAAAGAAAAAATGTATTTCAATAAATAAGTGATTGACATATAAGCAAATGTATATTATTTATGCAAAAAGTTTAAAAATATTTCTGTTTCTGTAGTTGTAGTCATTGAGAAAGTTGAGAAGGACACATCTGTCGGCCGAGTTTATGTAAGTGTGACAATTTGAGGTCTCTTTATATGTCACTTTTTGTGCTGTTATATACACATTTTCGCTGTTATGTAATTTTTAACATTACTATATAAAGTTTTTGAGTCTCCATAAAGTATGTTTCTTGGGTTTGTTTCCTCTTACCCTTTTAAGGCCACAGACAAAGACACAGGAAAGAACAAGGAAACCAAATTTGAAGTTACCAAGGTGGACTTTGTCAGCAGTGAAGGGAATTCCTCAGAGAGTTTGTTTCTCTACACTGACACTCCTCAGGAAGATGTTTCTGGAAGGTTCAGTGCACATATAAGGTGAGAAATTAAAATTCCTAACCTGTTTGTAACTCACGAATCAGAAGAACTAGAAACTACTCAATGTGCAACAGTCAAAATGAACTAAACTGGAGATAAACAAGCAAATGTCTCTTCATAATGTCCAGGTCCCAGAGGGCAATGGATAATAATAAAAGAGGAAAGTTCATAGTGCAGGTGAAGGCGTCTAACCCTGATGGTCTCAGTTCCACCTCTGTGGTTGAGGTAAGGCATTTTCACCCCTGCAATTTTTTTTTTATTAATTCATTCTGTCTTGTTTATTTTGGTCATTTTCTAACTGTGTTGTTTTGCAGCTTCTCACAGTTGACAGCTCCTACAGAGTCAGTCTCAGATTTAGTGCATCTGTGTCTGAAGTCAATGAGAATTTGCCTCACATTAGAGCGTAAGAGATGCTGTTTAAGAATGATTTGAATCTATTGATTTGTGAAGAAGTGTTATTTTAAAGGACACTTGGAGTATGATACATTATTATTATTTATATGATGCATTTTTAAAATTCAGGTCAAAAGGAGTAAATGTGTTTGACATATTTTACAGGATTCTGATAAGTGCTACAAAGGCAACAGTTGAATTCTTCAATGTGTTTAGTGAGACCCGGTAAGCTTCAATCACCCACGTCCCCACGTATACATATACATACACCTTTTTTTGTTTCCTGTTATAATATGTATAATCCAGCAGGTGGCGTATGCATCATAGACTAAATCCAAGTCAGTTTGTATTTTCTCTCCTAAAGAGATTCAAAATTCCCTGTAGATTTAATGTCGTCAGTACTACTGTTATTAAGCAAACATTCCCTTTATATGGCATAATTACAGAACATTCTGGATTTAAGCTGCAAGAGACCAGCAAAACTTTATCTACACTGTAAAGAAATTCCATTTATTTCAACTCAAAAGTCAGCAAATTTTTAAGTTTAATCAACTTAGTGCTATAAAAAATTCATTTGAACTTAAATGATATTAAGCTAAAAAAAATCAAGTTGAATCTCATATAACTTATAAATACTGTTGAAATAACTCAACATATTTTGATTATGCAAAAACATAAGCTGCCATGACTAACTGACACTGATTATATCGTTTTTTTTTTTTTTTACAGTGTATTTACACTATATTTCTATTACTGCTCAAGAGACCCAAAAATTGTCTCCCCCAAACCTGTATAACTTTATTTCTTGTGTGGAATATAAAAGGAGACATTTTAAAAAATATTCAGTGTTGTTATTGTTAACTAAAACTATATAAAAAAATTTAATACATTATTTAAAATACATTTACCCATTTGTTTATGCAAATATCAGATGCTTTTATCCAAAGCGACTTACAAAAGAGAAAAATGCTTTGTAATGTACAATGCCAGGTTTATTTGATAGCTAGATTAGGAATAAGTACATAAATATTAGATGAAAACCTTAAAAATTACTTTAAAAATGAAAATCAGGAATGTTGCCTTGGCAGCTAATTGAATTAAAATAAGTTGAAGATGAACTATTAAAACTACTATACCTGCAACTGAAATAAAACAATAAATTAAAGCTAAATTGAAAATTTAAAAAGAAACTAATAAAAATGACAGACGCACATAACAAAATTACTAAAAGTAAAATAAAAACTTAATAGATAAAAATGCTAATTAAATATATAAATAAATGCTATAATAGCAGATAAATCATACAAAAATTATGTCATTTGCAGATCTGAAGAGACAACCGTTTTGGAGGCTTATTTTGTGTTCCCAAATGGCACAGCTCTTAACTATGATGAAGTGACCTCAATCCTGAATTCAGAGGAGGTCTATAAGGAATATGGATCCCAGCTTACTCAGCTTGGATTTACTGGCATTGTGAGTGACCAAAAACAAAGCAAAAACTAAAGTTGTTGTTCAACACATTAAGCTTGACATTTTTTCAAATTTCTTTTGTAATTTCCTTAACAGTCAACAACTGTTACCGAGACTACAGGAATGAAGACAGAGGTATTCATCATGATTGGTTTGATGGCTGCACTGGCGATCGTTCTTGTTGTAACAACCACCTCTCTCATTTGCATCAGAAGAAAGTAAGAACTACTGAATTACCCATGTGTCAATGATTTTAAATAACACTTTGTATTTCCCCTTCATGGCGCTCCTTGTACAGCTGATCGTGTATATACTATGAAGTCAAATTTGTATTTCCCCTTTTTAAATGATTTGTTATATTTAAAGCATCTGTAGTTGGATGGGTCATGTAGGGTGTATATACTATGAAGTCAGCTTGCATGATCCTGCCTGTCAGACCTGTTCCCAACATCAGGCATGGAGCCAATACAGTGGCATTATAGAAGACCCTCTAACCTCAGTCTGGGTCACACGCATTACAAATCTGCTAACCAGATTCAGCAGATTTAAAATAGCTCTTCTTGATGTGCACCCACACATATGCACAAGTTGCTTCATTCTGTCTGATGTGTGTCAGATTTGCAACTTATCGCTGCTGGTCTTTTTCTAACTTTTAGTTACAAGAGGAAACTAAAGGCAGCCAAAGCCATGAATTCAGCAGCCTCAGTGGTCATAAAGAATCAGAAGACCGGCCCTGTTGTTCCTGGAACCAACAAATACACCAAAGAAGGGTAAGACAAACATCATGGGCTGCCTAAAATGTTGACCCACTGTATAATTTTGAACAGGAATTCAGGGCAGGCTGGTGTGTGAGATTGTCTGATATGTATTCCACAGAGCAAATCCAGTGCTGAATATGAATATTGACATGGCCACAGACCTAGGTTTTGATGAAGATGGCTCCAGCGCAGACAGAGAGAGGTATCATGAATGTACACCATAAACACTATTGAGAAGAAATTATGAAAAGATGTTCATACTGTTGTACTGCTCAGTCCATTAATTTTATAGACTCACCTACAAACATGTCTCATTTTATATCGTCACTGTCATTCTGTTTTAAAACTGTGCTAAATTACCAAATTCATTAATGACTAGGATATCAATTTATTAAAAAGGCAGTTTGGGGTCAGTAAGGGTTTTGAAAGAAGTTTTGCAAAGAAGTGTTTTATGCTTATTTAGCATAACAGTAATATTGTGAAATATTACGATTTAAAATAACTTTTTTTTTTATTTCTATATATATATATATTTTAAAAGGTAATTTATTCATGTGACAGCAAAACTGAAGACTGGAGTAATGGCTGCTGAAAATTCAGTCACATGATCCAACAGAAATCATTCCTACATTTGGTGCTCGGGAAATTGTTCTTATTATCATCAGTGTTAAAAACATTTGTGTTACAAAAGAACAGCTTTTATATTCAAATAAAATCTTTTGTAGCTTTATAATGTTTTTACTGTCACTTTTGATTCAATTAATATATTCTTGTTAAATAAAAATATTAATTTATTTAAAAAAAAGACCTCAAACTTTAAATTTGTTGTGTTATAGATCAAAGGGCATATGCCACTTATTATTAAACCTAATAAATTATCAAACACTAAATCAACAGGCCTATAAGTTACATAATGCATCATGGTCTATCAGGCAGTTTGTGATTTTATGTAATTACATTGGACAGTGAGAGGTAAAATGTCATCTTACTTGCTCTGAAATTATCTAAACAAGATGATATCACATTGCACATTCAAAAACTGACTTCACTGTAAAAGATGGAAGCCACTGACCTACAATGGAAGTGTTTGAAAGCACGTTTATCTTGTCATGGAAGCCCAATGAACTTAAATGGCTTCTACAAAATCTATTTAAGATAAAGTATGCCATTTGTCCAGGAACAAAACTGTGGTTCTCCATGACAGATAGCATCTGTCTGAACTGATCTGTGGGTAATGGTAGATTATTAGTTTCAGTAGCAGTAGTTTTAGTTAAAAGGTGTTGTGATGTTGGTGACCCAATATTTCTCAGAATCACACTATGCTTTACTACATGCTAAATGAAGCATGTTTTTGATTTGTTTTTGATGATTTTATTTCAAGCTACATAACTGGTAACTTTTTTCCCTATAATGTCCCTCAAGTCTTTATACAGAAGAGTGCAACTTTGTGAGATTCTGATTATGTGTGTATTCTGTGTGTTTGTTCTGTTTTAGCCTTAATTCTCTGGACTACAGCATTGACATGACCACTACAGAGAAAGACACTATGCCAATGATGGTAAATGTATTATTAAAATAAAGAAAATATACAGCAGGGAGCAAAAGTCTGAAAGCACTAGAGAAAGTCAACATAATTTGTGAAACAATGCCCTGAACAATAACATGAATTGAAGAATTTCTTATCATTTGTCGTATCACCTTTTGCTGTAATAACAGCAGGACTCGAGCTGCATGAATTCCATTCCAAGTTTGTGTAAAACTTGATAATCATGTTCTCCAGTATGATTTGAGGCATTCGCATTGTCACTAATTTGCTTATTTGATTAGTGACAGATCTAAAATATTTCTTATTCCATTTTACTAAAAAAAAAAAAATATATATATATATATAACCTTAGAAGTTAAGGTTCTCAATCACAGATTTTCAGTGTGATGCCAGACTTTTGAATTCAACAGTATTCCAAGCACATTTACAATCCCTCTTACTGTGCAAAAAACATTTTTCTATAAATGCTGGGCACACAAAAGCAAAAAGACTTAATAAGTTCTTTAACTGAGTATGTTTTAAGTACTTACGTTTTCTGTTGTGTGGTAGGTAATTCAGGAGGAAGAGGAGGAGGATGAAAGGAGCGAATCTCCATTCATTGAGCCTCTGGGTGCTGCACTTGCCCAGCGAGAAAAGAGGAGAGGTGCAGACAGTCCCAGACTCACTTTTGCAAACCCTTCCATAGACACCACTGATCTCTAACATTCAGCCTCTGACCTCCACCTATTTGCCATTTTTTTTTTATATGTGATCCTGCCAAATAAGGAGAAAAGACTCAATTTCACAATATATTCCATTTGGGCAAACTTTAACTTTAAAGTTTAACCAACTTTAAATCACCAATGCACTTTGAAATGTAAGAGAGAGAGAAAATCTCAGTGCACTAATAACAAGCAGTAATTCAAACAGTATTTAAAGTTTAATTGTACTTACATTATTCTCCATCATCCTTTTTTTCATATTCTGAACTTTTGGATTCTCCAATATGTAATACCTGTTCCTTGATTGTATTGTTTTGTCATATAGAAGAATGGAACTCTTTTAAAAAATATATTATTTTCTGTCTCTGAACTAAAAACTTAAACTGCATCAACAGAAACTAAAGTAAAACTGCTTGCATATCCTGCCAAATATTAGCTGGCACTAGTCTGCTAGTTTAAGTCTGAGTCAAATCAAATAAAAAAACGAATATCTTGCTATGCCAGATTGGTGACCAGGGTGTATATATATCATAAACTGTCTATATATGGTGTATTGTTATATGTTTCTAAGTGCAATCATTCGATAGCATGTTCTGTGAATTAAAAAGAAAAATAAAATTAGGTATTTTTCTCTAATAAAATGTTATCATATTATTAAAGTGAGTCACAAATCAAGTTTGCTTTTCCCTTGTAGACATGATTTAATTTCAAAATTATTCACTTTACAGTTCTCACAACAGTCACAAAACATCACAGGGAATGTAAGGCTTGAAGGTGTGCTTGTTATGGGTGTGTTGAGCTGAACTGAAAATACAAGACAAATCCATTGAATATTTACGAGATTATACAAAAGCCAATAGAAAAAGAAGAATCTGAAACTCAAAGAACACCAAACATTTCACTGTTGAAAAGATCAGAGACATCATCTATTAATTGTTTCCTGAAACACCGATAATTTCTAGGGTCATTTCTCCAAATACACAGTACTTGGTACTGTCACTCTATAAATGTATTCTACGGTTCCTTAAATATACAAGATGAATTCATATATACATATTTGAAATATATAAATATTAAAGGTAAAATTATTAGTGTAAAATATTGTAAAAGGGCACTTTAAAAGTGATCCACACTGACCACAACAACATCAGGGTAGCACAGTCTCGACAGAAGCAAGCAAAAATGCACTCAAAACAACAAAGCTGGTATAGGAGCCATTTTAAAATCAAGAGCGAGGAGAAATCAAGACGACTGTATTTGTGTGCAGTGTATCAAACCAAAATTGATAGGGGGAATTTTTGACGCAGTGTCAATACAAGTCATTTTAAATGTCTTAAAGGGGTGTATCGTTGATCAAAACCCAATCCTGTGCAAATCCAAAGTGCACAAAATTTGAAAAGATTGTCTATTAAGATGATTTGGACCACCATGCCTTCCTTAGTTTTCCTCATCTTGACGTGGTCTTGAACAACAACTTGGCCGCCAGATGTTCCTGAACCACTGGCGAAAATGATTCTGCCGGCGCCTGCCACTCTGCACCATCTTTTCCTCACTTTGTCCTTTGGCCAGGCTGATTTCACCGAGGTCTGATGTGGGGGGAGGACTGGAAGGCATCGACATAGACATTTCGGTTGGGTTTGCTGGCTCATCTGTAGGAGAGGTCAAGGCCAAAGGCTGTTTCTTCTGCTTCTTTACCTGTTTCTCCAGGTGCTTCTGGATGGCCGAGCCCAGCACTGCCACCTCCACCGCCGCACCATATACCTCCCAAGTCATTCCCTTTTCATCCCAGCTCACCTCCTGCACAGGTTCTGGCACTTCTTCTGGTGTCACCCCGATCCGTGGTTCCGGCTCGGGAATAACCTCAGGTGCGGTCAGAATGATTGGGGTCATAGGAGCAGTGGCCACGGAACGGAATTCCACCTGAGGGCCCACCTGCATCTCGGCATCTTTGGTCTGTGCCACATCTGCACTACACTTGTTGGCGAGTTTTCCAAAGGTGCTTGGAAAAAGGAATGCTGAGGAGCCCTCTTGAGGAGTCATGGGGCTGGTGGCCACTGACTGGTACATCACCTCCAGGCTAACCTGGGTTTGCACAGTCTGTGTGCGTCCAGGCGACCGAGTCAAGGTTAGCGTCTCTTGCGAAGGCCGTCCGGAATCCTTGGACTCAGTTGATTTAGTTTTCTTCAGTTTTACTTCCACATCTTCAGGCTTTGTGGACTGATCTTTCAGACTGCAAATCTTCACTTCCATGCCTGTGCCACTTGCATTTGTTTTCTGTGGGGTGCTTGAACCTTTGCTTCCAGAGTTTGTCTCGTTGCTACTATCCCCTGGATCTCCAGGCAATCTTGGTTCTTCATTGGTGGTATTCTGCTCAGGTGATACGTGGCTTACGACGCTGGTCTTCTGGACTTGACTGACTTCAATCACGTTCGCCACAACGATGGAACCATCGAGACTCTCTTCTCCAGTCACTCCTTCACCTTTAACCGAAGAGACATTCTCGGTTTCAGCAGGGCAGCTGGAAGTCTTCTGCTCCCCAAACTCCTCATCCTCCTCTTCCTCTAAAGTACAATCATGGTTGGTCACCAGTATGGTAATCTCCTGGTCCAAGTTTTGGTGGCCAGATGCCAAGCACATCTTATGTGCTGGTTCCTCTGCTTGGTTAACACTCCTCTCTTGTTTGCATGCTGCTGCAGGTGGTTCATCGCTTTCGCCTGCTGTTTGAGTGGAAGATAATTCCTCTTCTAATCGCTGCTCATGTGGAATTACTGACTTGATCTGATCTGATGAAACCTTTTGGTCAGGTTGCTCCTGGATGCTGCCACAGATCTCCTTTTGGACTGCGGTCGCTGGGTTTTCATCAGTTACGTTGTCATTCATAAGGGGCGAATAGTCATTGGTGTTTATACTTGTGCTGGTCCCCGAGCCAACTTTCCAAACTTCACTTTCTGTCAGAACAGGACCCTCCATGGGTTCAGAGATGGGTTTGTGCTGATCTGGGAGAGGGGGAGTAGAATGTCTGAGCTTCACGTCTCACGCCACTGATGGTTTTGCTGGAAAAAAATCACATAAATGTATTAGTGCATTAATGCAGGTGCAACGAATAAAAAAGAGCACTTGACATGCATCAATGATGGCACACACACACAATTTTTTTCATTTTTGAAAACACTACATTAGGTAAAATTCATTTCACATCTGATTGTTTTATAATGATCTCAGGCACTGAAAAACAATCATGATTTATGTTCTTGAAATAATTATAACATAAAATTACACACAAACTTCAGTCTTACAATACTTACAGGAAGAACAGTATCGATTGCCGATAAACTGATTCCTCTTTCATCCCCCAAAACAGAGTTCCAATTATATCATGACAGCTGTCTTCTTCAGTTCATCCACAAACACACACACACACACACACACACACACACACTAAACTTGTTAAAAAAAACAAAAACAAACAAACAAAAAAAAATAAAACACTAGCAGTACCCTCTAAAATCAAACCTACGACGGCACACAGTGAGACCACAATTTAAAAAAAACACCCCGATGACACATACCTCAACTGTACGATAGATCAAATGCTGTATCCATATTTTCAAAGATTTCACAGTTAAAGCATATCTTCACACTCCAAGCTTCTCTTTTAGGTGCTGGTAATGATAAGAGGCAGGCTGTAGATGGTTTGTTTTCCAGAAGAATCTCAGTGGATGGTGGTCCTTGGATTTCACTGTAGCTGAGAGTACTGAAAGCTTCTGATTTTTAGTTTCCCTGGAAACCAGACTCAGCCTGGCAGTGAGTGGTAATGAAATGACAAAGTATCTGTAGCTTTTTAATCAAAAAAAAAACACTGATAAAAAAACACATGTCTAAAAAAAAAAAAAAAAAATTAAAAAAGTAAAAAAAAAAAAAAAAGTAATTTTTTTTTTCTCACATGAGAGAACAAAATGTAGGTCACTATACTGCTGCAGTTATGTAAAAGACCATCTAATTAATATTCTTTCTGAATTACAGGCTGAATGGTAACTATAACATGGCTTTTTGGATTCATGCATGTGCTTGCACACTGGTCCATTGCACCTCACCATGCCATGGAGTGTGTTTTGGAGAGCTGCATTCTATCGCCTATATTCTCACTATAAAAATCGAGGCCTTTTGCCAATCGCATGCTGCCACTGAATATTTGTTGCCTAGCAACCAGCCATGGACATGCAGTGTGGGGGGGTGGAGTGACTGTGTTCATGGTAATGGTGGGGGGGATGTTCAGACAACACATGCCATATTCTGAAAACAAGAGGATGCTGCCTGTCATTGAAGGCAAGTAATGAGGAGGAGGAGGAGGTGGATAGGGATGTAAAGGGGATGGGAATGTGGAGGTGGAGAATACAGGGGAGAAGGCCAAAAGTGCTGGAGATCAACTGTAAATTAAGTCGTGGTGAGAAACCTTTCCTCAGGATGACACTGTTTGACATTTGCGTCTACTACAGACATGAACACTAATGGGTACATCTTGACTGGTTATATCTTATACCTATATACAACAGAATTATATATTCATTATTTATGAAACACAACAAGCAAAAACAGTTTTTTTTTTTTCATGCATCAGTCAATTTTGAGATTTGGGCTGTATGTATGTATATTATATAAATTTATATATAATTTTTTTTTTTCCTATAAATTTTTGTTAGAAATTTATTTTCTGAAGAATACTATAATACAACAACAAAAAAAAAATTTAAATATGATACCATCATCAACAATATTTTTGTTAAAAAAAATTAAAAAAATTACACAACATATTATAAAATGCATAATTTGCATATTAAAACACACACACACATAAACCACACACACACACACACACACACACACACACACACACACACACACACACACACACACACACACACACACACACACACACATATATATATATATATATATACATAAAAAACTTGTAAAAAAATGTTTGCAATTCTCAATATAATAAGTCTATTAATTATTATCATTATTTTTTTTTTAACCCTATTCACTGGGAATGTCTTGCCTTTAAAAAAAGAGTATGGGATATTTGTTTCCATTTAATAGCTTTTATAGACACCTACACATTCTGGCATCATATGATGATTTTTTTCTCAAGTTTACACGCCATAAATACAAAATAAACATTACATTTTATATTTTTATTTTAAAGGAACTGAAAAGAACCTATAGATTATTCTTACTCGCAGCTGTCAGAAATCATACCAAGTCTGTTCAACACCTTAGACAGCACATGCAATAGCTGCTCTTATGGCAGGTTTGAGAAAGTTCCTGACACCAATCATATCTGCTCCTTAACTTTCAGGAAATATTCGACACATTGATTTTAAGGGTGAGAGCATCTTATTCTCAGCAAGGTTTTCATGCATGAAATGTACAGGGAGTTAATCTATAGGACTAATGCATCCATAATGAAAATTTCTGATACTGTATGCTTGTTACATTCTGAGTACTCTTTAAATTTCAACTATATATTGAACTTGATGCCCACTGTGATTCTTTGTTGCAGTTCTTCTGAATTTAACTACACTGGATTGATAAAGACTGATTTTAAGCTGTGGAACACATCTGAAACAGAATGCACAAGTAGGTGAGTAGCAGCCAACATGTGGCAAGTTATTTAAAGTGTTATTTGTTCGTAATCAAAAGCATCATCTCTTGACATCCACAGGAATACTGAATAGCAGGATCTGCCCTGAGGCACTATTGAATGAAAGTTCTTTCACTGTGGTCTATCTGTGTTATGTTGCCATAGCAACATATATCTGATCCCCCTCCCTCCAGTGACGTGGGAGCTGAGAAAAATAATGATAATAATAATGGAAGGGGTTTTTACTAAGAAAGTGGATGTGTTCTTGCATACTCTATATCCTCACACCGTATTTCACTAGAATAGAAAAGCACGTAGGATGGCCATAAAGAGACACTGCAGCAGCTGAACGGAATGTATCGTGTATTTTTAAAGCACAAGCATCTTTGAATAGACTTTGGAATATAGGATGATCAACAATTAAACTGAAATGAAACATTTACAAAGCTGCTAGTACAATTTTTACGATTCAGTTCACAAGGTTCAGGTTGAATCTATTCTGATAACAAGGAGTGTCGGATTGTTTGGGCAGTGCAGCATTTATTTGGAACTCAATTTGTGTCCAAAATCCTTAATGGTGTCTGATGCTTTCTCTGCAGCTGTGCCTATAGCAGACTGTGTTTGTCTGGATGCCTCCTCAGCAGCTGTTTGTATATATACACATATACAAAAACAGAGACACAGAGAGAGAGAGTTTAAGGATGTATTTGCATATTCTTCATGGTGCAACATACAAATAAACTGATAGAGATAAGGAAAAACAATGCAATCAGACAATTCAGATTAAAGACATTAAGACAATTTATACACTAAAATGCATATAGTAGTATACTAATATACACTAATATACACTTTAAAAGGCTGTGAAATCATGCACATCCACACTTAAATGCATCTTTGTTTTTGTACGGCTGTATTTAACAGACTCTCTCTCTCACCTGCACTGGTGGTTTCTTTAGAGGACTCTGCCACCTGCTGCACGGCATCTTGCGCTGCCTGAACTGAAATAACATTATCAAACACACGTCTTGTTTTTCACACACATTGACAAAGGTCTCTAGAAAGCAGATCTTTTATTTTTATTTTTTTTTGCATGGTGAAATGGACTACACTCACTCACTCACTCACTCACTCACTCACTCACTCACTCACTCACTCACTCACTCACTCAAATAAATAAAAACATAAATTAATAAATAATATTTGATTACATAGTATATATAGTTTAATTATTTAAATATGCTGTCAAGTATAAAATTTGTTCAATTAATGCCAAAGTGAAGATAGTGTTTCTGCCATTTATCACACTGTATCGTTTAAAACTCAAGTTATATGCATATAAACATCACACCTAATATTTAAAAATATTTTAAAACTTGTAATACAATTACATATACACTGCAATACAATAAATACTATTACATCTAAGATTCACAATTGTAAATATATAAATAAATTAATTAAAAAGTGTTTTCAGTCATCAAATATTTGGCTTATCTTCAGTTTTAACATTAATAAATTGGTAATAGTACTTTAAAATTAACTTTAATGGAAAAATTCATTTTGAATTCACAATATGTATACAAAAGTTACCTCATTATTATTATTTACTTATTTACTTAATTTAATTTGATGGAAATTTTGAAAGAAATAAAATCTTAAAAATATACAATAGACATCTATTTTGTCTATGTAAAACATATTAAAACCAAACCAACCTAGCCAAAATAAATAAATAAATATTTTTAAATAAATAATAATCATAATAATAATTTAAAAACATAAAAAAATTCAGCCAGTATAAGATAAAATGATGAAGTGTATTTAATGTTAAAATAAATTAAAACATTTTGTTGGACAAAGGTCTTTAAAATCAGTCCATAATAAAAGGTAGACAGCTGTTCCTTCCTAAACTAAAAAAAAAATTGACCAAATATACAAATGCAAGCCCATATGAGCAGTGTGTAACCATTAGTACCTGCACTGTCAGTGACGCCTTTAGTGGCTGACTGTTTTCAGCCCCTAGAGACGTCTTAAAGGAAGCCATGATACTGAGCAGGGCACCCCATAAACACACTACTACACAAGATAAGGGGGGGCCCTTAAATACCCTCTGTTGCCAGAGGGCACTGCATTCCCCTATGACTACACATGCTAATCCATCAATGGTGCCCGGCTTATGCAGGTATGCCAGCTATTGAGCCACGGCACCACACTCATTCTGCTGTGCTCAGCATGTCTGTAGAGCACTGTGTTCTGTTCTGGAGACACAGCCAGACATCCGGTTGTTAAGAGACAGGAGGGAGGACGTCACTTTCTCCATTAGTTTCTCTGCACGTAATATTTGTCTGGATGCCAAAAGATGGACACATTTAAACTAGATGCGTGTCTTTGTATTGTACTGTATAAAAAAAAACAGCAAACTACAGTAAGTGGTAGATAATTATATTAAGCACTTGTTTTGACATTTTGTTAGTGAATGCCAAAATGTTCTTATGTGTTTACGTGTGATTTTTATAGACTACACATGGAGATTTTCTGTTTAGATTTACAGAGGATTCACTTGTCTTGATAGAAAAAGAAAAAGACTACGCATGGAGATTTTCTGTTTGTTTTCTTTATTTACAGAGGATTCACTTGTCTTGATAGACACAGAAACCTTAATATTGACATTTCCAGCATTGTAAAGCACATACTGACCTGACATCCATAAACATTTCAAGACACATTTACACTAACTTTAAAATCTCCAGTACACAAACGCATACATACACACAGATACAAATTGCCCAATCTTAACAAATAATCCACTGGAATGATATCACAAGCTACTATAAAGTTACAACGTATAAAACTTTTACTTCGAAAACATTAAATAAATAGCTTGCTTCAATATTAAATTAAAAATGAAAGTAAAATCCCACAAACAGGCATTGCACACAGTTATATATAATATCATATTTACCCGAAGATATTTTATCCCCCAATATATTATTGGAAGATCAGAAACATCTATTACACATATAGAAATCCAGGTACACAAGTACAAAGAGTCACAATGGAAAGGGCAGGTCTCGTTTCATTGGGAGGGAGGCAAGGAAACGAGACAGAGCACCCTCCGGCAGTCAGCATAGAGCTACATCCAACACGTTACCGTCAGAACATGACATTTACAATAGATCATAATAAAAGTAAATATCTGATAGGAAGAACATTTCTCGGCAGGAGTAACTGGAATAGATATTTATGGTTTTCTGATTTTTTTTTTTTTTGCAATTTTTTTTTTTTTTTTTTTTTGCACCGGGGTTTATTGTGTTAAGGGTTTGTACTTGTTATTGATATAAACTTTTTGTGCTGCTGGCTGGACTTGGACTTGGAATGTGTTGTTTACGACTCTGGCTCATAATCTTGGTTGTCCTGTGAGCAGAAACAGAAAAAATTAATTTCTAAAATTATTTCTTTCCTTTTTTGTTGCAAAATCTACACGAGACTGTCCAAACAACAAGCTTAACATGTCATAAGTAATAAAATGTTACCACAAAATAAATAACAGACACACACACACACACACACACGTGTGTATAATAATAATTTTTTGTGCCACAAACAAAAACACACACACACACACACACACACGTGTGTGTATAATATACATACTGTATACTGTATATATAACACACACACACACACACACACACACACATATATATATGTATATATAATTTTTTGTGACTTCATTAAAATGTTCTATTGCTCATAAAACAAAAAAGGCAAAAAATACTTTTACCCCTAGTTATTTTATATTTATTTTATATATATATTTTTTGGTATACACTCCATTTGTGTTTGTTTTTTCTACAATGTACTTTTAGATTTAAACTTAACCCGAACACAAATAACATTACTATACACAAACATTTAGCTTTTGATTAGCCCAGAGGAACGTACGTTTTAAGACAAAATGTTATCTTTCAATTATTACTATTATTTTTACACAATATACATTAGGACCCCACACATAAAGTCAATTTAATCAGAATATGATTATTAACTACATCACATCATGATGCTTTTCCTATTGTATTGGTTCTGTTTGAGGTCTGTTGTAGTGCCTCATTTTCCCCAGCAGGTGGCAGCTGATGCTTTCAGATAATACGCATCTGAGTTATTTAATTAATATAATTGCACATCATTCTGGAGTTATATTAGCAAGCTCTGAAGATCTGAATCTGTAGATACCCTACATCTTAAATGTCAGTATTATTATCTGACGCCACTGGTTCCCTGTGTGAGAGAGCATCTACTGGAAGAGCCCATCTCCTCAACAGGACAGGGGGAGCCTCCATCACTACCCACAATGCAACAGGGCATTTGACGTCACCACCACTCCCATGCAGGCAGATTCAGCATGGCAGTGAGGTAATGAGAGGGAAGAGGGCAAACAGAAGGAGGGGGAGGGAGGAATAGAGGAAGGAGAGGAAGCAGAAAGATGTCACACAGGGAATTCCACCATATCTGTGTGCACTGATGGCACGTTTGAGAAATTTACGTGTTAATTATAAAAGTCTGGGGTTAAATTAGATACATAATTCGGTGAAGAATCATTAATATTATAACCCTGGATAAACACACACAATTATGTAAGATATAATGTACAGATAGTGGGGTTTTATTGTAAAATAAAAAATGATTATATCCAGGCATTTAGTTTTACACAGCTCCTTACCTTAACAAAAGAATTACAAATGGACATGAACATGATAAACTGACTGAAATTATTTAATTTAAACTTAAAAAAAAAAAAAAAAAAAAATATGTGAGAAAATAAAACAAGTTGTCAAAACCAACACCAAAATTAGAGTCTTTAGGCCTACAAGGAAACATTAATATTTTATATTTTGCAACATTGTTAAAATAAAAAAGAAAGAAAGAAAGAACCTAATAAAGAAAGAAATAAGAGAAAAATTTGCAAATAACTTCTTGAAAGAAGTTTCTTATGCCTACTAACACCATCTATTTAATCAAAAATACCTAAAAACAGTAATAATAAGAAATATTTTTATAGTATAAAACAATATTGTTATAACTTAAAATATTTTGATATATTCTAAACTGTAATTTATATTACATTGTCACATTCTAGTTTACTTTAATTTCACTTTTGATCAAGTTGATGCATCCCTACTGAATTAAAGTTTTAATTTCTGGGGAAAAATAATAATAAAAAATAAATAAAAATAATACATACAAACAAACAAACAAATTAATAAATCCTAACTTTTGAGCAGTTTGTGTTACAGGCCCATCCCTTGCTGACTTATATTACATGTATTATAGTCATTTTAATTTAATAATTAAATGCTCTTATTAGTATGCTCTTGGTTTACAAAACTACACTGCACCATACCGAAAATGTCGGTCTCACTTTATTTTAAGGTCCAATTCCTTCTATTATCAAACCATTAACTAAGAATTCTGACTCAATAAATTCCTAATTTGCTGCTTATTAATAGTTAGTAAGGTATTTGTTAAGTTTAGGTATTGGATTAGGAATGTAGAATATGGTCATGCAGAATATGTGCTTTATAAGTTCTAATAAACAGCCAATATGTTATTAATAGGCATGCTCATAAGCAACAAGTTAATAATGAGAATTGGTCCCTGTTCTAAAGTGTTACCCAGAAAACTATTAAAAATAGGATTTGAAACTAGACTTGGACTTGTGGCAATGTTCAATGTGTGTGTCAAGTAGAGTTGTGTGCTCCTGTGAGTGCTGATGTTCGTACCTGCTGAGTGTTGTCGTATGTCTGTCCCTCAGAGTCCATGAGACCTTCTCCCATTGGCTCCTCGGTGGCTTCCTGACCAAACTCAGGCTGTGAACACACATGTGAAATCACATCATGTCTTTAAAATCTAACAACAACAAAAGATGTGGTCATACAAAGGCAATTTAAAATACTGACCTGAATTATACTGGCATGATTGATTTTTTTTAAAGCACTATCACATTCAGAGACTAAATATAAGCACTTTTCTGTGCCGTTTATGCTATGTACAATATATCAGTGGTACATCTGCTTATGTGCTTTAGAATGCATGCTACAACTTCACATGTACCTAATAAATGTTTCATCAAACTCCATTTTATGTCTTGCCAGAGAGAGAGAGAGAAAGAGAGAAAGACTCTCATTACCTACATACAGTAGATAGATTTTCTTTACAGTTCTGGGTCACTGGAAGGTTTATTTTTAAACTGAGCTATCACAGTCAATTAGGTCATATTCTAGCAATATACAGTCCTTATATCACAACACAGCCTGTCAAACCCTTCATGTCAATCAAGCTACATGGAAACAATGGCATTTATACTAAAACATTTTAAGAGATTTGTTTTATACCTCCATTTGAAAGAGATTACTGCTGAACCCTCAAAAAAAAAAAAAAAAAAAAAAAAAAAAAAAAATAAATATATAATATATATATATATAATATATAATATATATAAAGATAATATCTATATAAATATATATATATATAAAAGAAACATCTATGTTTGAACCAGTAGGTCAAACAAATGATCTTCTCAGTACAATGCAGATAAACAAATTATGAGATAAATGCATAAAACACCTTTAAAGTAAACACAAAGTAAAAATACTATACTTTTAAATATTACATATAAATATTGATAATTATTAATAATATTTATATTTAAATATGTATTGTAACAGCTATATTCAGATATTCAGATTGTTTAAAATAAAATGAATGTTTTAGTTGAAAAGTTCTTTTGAATTACATAATAAACTGTTTAATCTCACAAATAATGTTAGTAAAGTCCTAGTCTGTATTTGTTAATTAGATCGGAAGTATGACAAACAAAGCACAAGTGGCACTGAGAACGACCCACAATCAGACTATAGACTGTTCTAGTCTAGTACACGAAACACACACACATAAATGGCACAGTCCCTTTATCACTGACCACCCACACACTTTCACATGTTTCAAAACCGCTAAACTACACACTTATACCAGCCATCACACATTTTCCTTATGACAAGAGCTGCACTCCAAATCATTTGGATGATGACAGCTTAGCTGAAGCACTACATCTTTAAAATCAATGACAGTGGCATTGTGTTTTTATTCTTCGGCTCCAGCAGGCTTTATACATACACATAACTGTAAACACCACAACCACATATGCTGCAAGCTTCTTACTCTGATTTTCCCTCTAAGTGATTTATGAGATTACTGAATCACCACAAATGATGAGATTCATTTTTAAGCCTGGTGGGGAAAATCCGTGGAAGACCACACATGTAAATCTGTCACGAATACCACTATTGCTCAAAACCCAGAGCACTGAAATCAACAGTTTGTTTAAACTGATGCAGATCTGCCTAAGTTTGAAGACTGGCTGACTTCTCCTCCCATAGTGCATTTTTAAGTACTGTGCAAAGTGCTAAGTGACATTAGGCAAGGTTGAGAGAGAGAGCGAGAGAGAATGAGAGAGAGATAGGGGCAGAGGAGGCTCAGCAGGACAGAAGCACAAAGTAAGACACGATATTCCCTGTGGGATGAGCAGCCCTCCATTATGTGTCATGTGCTATGACGTAAAGGTGAGTGTATGAGGTGTACAGCCCTCTGATATTCGCCTAGTCACTGAGACTTTATTATTTTTTCTAGTATTGTGTATTTCTCATGGAATAATACATATCCATGTCTGATGGTCATGTGCATGTTGAGCTACTTTACTGAAAAAAAATGTCTTTGAACATTACAGCAACAGTGAATTAAATATGAAATTTTTAAGTTGAAGGACTGAAATAGTTTCTTGTAAAACATACTTCAATAATCTTTGTTTTGTGAAAAATTTCAAAGAATCTTTTTTTAACAGTGTACTAGTGTTCATTACATTTTCCATCCCATTAATATGTAAAACTGATCAGAAATGTGTCAAATTTTCAATGTTAAAAATGTTTTGTCAGGTAACCAATATTATGATTGAATCAACCTGACTACATTACATCAAAAATCACTTTAAGGGTTTGATCAGGTAGAAATAGCTCATACCTTAATGAAAATAGCTAAATAAAAGATAAATAACAACTGCACATTTTTACAATGGACTTTTTAAAAGAATCACCATTCCATCATGGAATGGTATATAACAATATACCAATGTAATAATACTGACATATAATGTTATTTAAAAGAACATACATTCATGTCATTGGGGAATTCGTCCTTCTTCACCAGGCCGGTGGCAGCAGCGATGTTTCCGGCTCCAGACATCACAGCTCCTCCCAGCTGAGAGGCCTGCTCCTTTGTCTTCTCAGCCACTGACCAATAATAAAACACACAGACACAACCCATTTTCAACACAGACACATCACTCTAAGTCAGAAATTCGATATTTATTTGGCAACACACACACACACAAAAAAGGGAAATTATCTGAGGCTATTGGCACCGACAATGTCAGTATAACAAATTGTTATTGGATTTTATTTTATTGAATAAAACCAGTTTATGGTGATATTATTATGGCAAAATCAACTGTTTCAGATTAGATTACATCAATAAATGGCCATTTGTATTAAATACTGTCATCAATTTAGTTATGATTAAACCTCGTTCATAGACTTGCTGTAAATGTACATACTGCGTATGAAAAAGAAACATGTATTATATTATTATAGATTTTTACAACTATTGTTTCATAAAAAATCTGAATAACTGATATAATAATAATAATTAATATTTTTATACAAATTTTATTCATGAAATTGGTTGTTGATCATGTGTTTTATATTAATATAATGTATAATTTAACTGTTTAAAATTATTTAAAAAGAACATATTAGTAGACATTAATTGGGAATCACTTTATAATGCATTATATACAGTATACACTGTACATTAATATACTATTAAAGTTTAAGTTAAAAATCTGAATTTGCTTTTTTATATGTTCTGTTTTCATTTAAAATTTAAATAAAGTTTTCGTTATTTTGTTGTGTTTTGTCATTTTTTTTGTTTTTGTTTCAAATATGCCTATGTAGTTCTTATCAGCTTTTAATAAATGAAATTTTTTTGTAACTGTAGTACTTAAATTTAAATAAAATAAAATAGTAATGGCACCTTGGAATCTAGCTGAACTAAAATTAATTTAAGATTATTTTATATTTTTCATTTTCAGTTAACATTTAATTTTTTTTTTGGTTGGGGGGGGGGTGTATTTTATGTTTTATTTTCTGTACTAACCCTGGCTCAAGCAAGTGGCCAACAGTTAATCATACTGAAAAACACTCTAGTTTTGTAGTTTTCTCTCTGTCCTAGACAAATAACCTTCTGAAATATCACCTAGGCACATAACTATTTGTCTCAGTTCCATTTACTGGCTGTAAGCCATGCCCTTTGAACACATTAAATGAGACGTATTCATTATTTACAAGACTAAAGACTAAAGAACAATTTGCAGAATCACCTTACCTGTTGCAACACTGTCTTTGGTCTTGCTGCCTGCAAGCACACAAAAGAATATTGTAAAAAAAATTACACAGCCCATAACAACACCAAAACACACATTAAATTAGTTCCTCTGAAGGATCTGCGATAAGGCTGAAGTAGGTACATGATACAGACAGGTAATGAGTAGAAAGACAATGTGAAATACAAGACTGGAACTCCCAGAGTAGCTTCATTTAAAGGTTCACTGAAAAATCATTAGAGCTAACAGAACCTGTATCTCAGGCCCGTCACCTTAACCGTCCTGCTTGAGTGAACTACAGCTCAGAAACACTTACTAGGAAGGGAGTTACCATATACTGTAGTGGCAAATGGCACTCTGTGTCTCAGTCTGAGTATGATTCTTACAAAAGAGAGGAGAAATTACTCTTGAGCAAAAAGATGTTTTAACTAGAGTCATTCACCCGTGACTCATTAGAGCTGACGTGTTTCATCTACAGCACTTGAATCATTATAACAAATTTGCTTCTTAAAATGGGAAAGACTTGCTCATGAATGCACAGTGTAACAGAAGTATCATTTTAGATAAAAAGGGCAGATTATAAGTGCTTTATCAGGACTTATCTATCACTAAAGGAAATGTCTAATTGTACTACATTTTTCTGAAATGTGGTTGTTAAGAGCTTCCAATTATTTTTTTTCATTGTGTTGCTAATATTGTGTTTGTTTCATTTCATTTTATTTATTTTTTTTTAGTTTATGGAATGGGTTTGGAATGCAGAATACATTATGTATCCAACAAGCCACACAATTTGAGGTATCATGTATGGAGCACAAATGGTGTGAGGGCATAATAAACAACAGTGTTCAGGAGTAACTAGTTACATGTAATGGAATTACGTAATTTAATTACAAAATAAAAGTAATTTCAGTTACTGAGAAAAAATGTGTAATTAAATTACAGATACTTATGAAAATGTTAGGGATTACAAAGGGGGTTACACTTGCTTTTTTTCACACATACTACCACATACAGATTTAATTGTTTTTTTTTTCATAAATTGCAGTGACTGCTCTAAAATATGAAACACCAATATTTCAGGAGTTTAGAACATGGTTATTCGATAACTCTTTTATTTCCTATATGGGTTTATGTATAGCTATGCTTAATTTTTTTAAAGATTAACTGATTTCTTTCCAAGGCATTGTTAGATTCCAGTGTTTACTGTTATAGCTATGTAAATATTTGATTTCAAAAACAGTATCATAGCTAATAAAATATTTCTCGTTATGATCTCAAAGTAAGTCTGATTTTGTGGTGGCTGTGTTTCAAAGGAGACATTGATCTTCCAAGTTGGTATGATTCTTTAGGGTCTTCGTGAACAGTCTGCAACATACTTTGGTTAAAATTCCTTTTACCTTGCTCTGTTCACAGCGACTCATTTTGGGGCATGTACCTTTAAATGCTAATGAGCTCTGCTCACCTGCCCGTTTCTTCTGTGGACTAGCAAAAGCGATTTGCAAATAATCATAAAAAATATAACGTGTCAGACTTACTTCTTCTGGAGGTGCAGCTGGATCATGAACAATTAACACTTATCTAAAACCTACTTTTAACAACAAAACAAACCTGCCTTTAAATGTCCCTCATTCAGAAACCAGTCTGGAGTAAAATTATTTGCGCAGACATAAACGAATTTAGTTGTATTCAGTGGCGCATTACCATTAAAAACAAAACTAATGCACTCCATCCTCAGTGGCTCTGATGTCGCACAGAGCGATTACTAATATTGCACAGTACATCAGCATTTGTGGGCAGGGCCTGAACAATATGACATCGTACTGCTTAGAAAATCAAAATGGCTTGATAATTGAGACTGTTTAGGATTTTGGGGGATTAAAAAAAAGGAGTGAATGGATTTTTATCAGTGTAGGGTGGTTGTGTCCACACACTGCTTAGACACATTTATATGCAAATTTTGCATCCAACATATACTTTAAAATTGAAATATAATCTTAATTCAAGTGATGAAGGATTTCGAAAGTGTGATAGTAATCAGTGAGCACTACTATAAGGTTTACCCTGCCTGGTTTACATGTTTGAAAATGATAAACAGTTGAAAAAAGTAATCAAATGTAATCAGTTACATTACTTTAATAAAGTAATTGAAAAGTTACACTACTTAATACATTTTAAGTAGGGTAACTTGTAATCTGTAACCTATAACATTTCCAGTGTAACCTTCCTAACACTGATAAACAATAACCAATAACCACTAAATATGCAGCAGGGAATATACAGCTCGATATGAGGATGAGAAACGGACAGGAAATTAAAGAAGCATAATAGCAGTGGGACAAAACTAGCCAGTGTGACATTAGCAGAAGCCTCTTCCTCTTCAATCTATCCTCAGATGGATTGGTGGTGCATGTGCGTGAGGGAGTGTGAGATCGTGCAGCTGCTGTCCAAGGTGGAACATGAACCTATCAGCTACCCGTCACCCCTCCTCCACGCGCTAACACACTCACTCCCATAAGGGCGTTCAAGCAAGGCATCCCAGGTCACCGCGGTTGTCCGATGTAAGTGCAACCTTGTGTTCACCGCAAAGGAAATGACAGCAACCGTACAAGACGATCTGCAAAGCAACCAAAGATGGGCTTGAGGTATCTGGGCTAACTGTCTCTCTCTGGTACGCTGGTGGCACAGATGTGAGGTTTTTATGTGAAGGGATTCTATTATTCATTCATTCCAACATCAAAACAGAGGAGCTTGAATGAGTGTTTGTGCTGGGCACTTAAACACAAATGCCCTCTCAATCTCCAATTACAGCAGGTCAACAGACTACATCAACGTCTCGTCTTACTGATCAAAGCACACAGCAACAAAATGAGCAAGCTAGAATCATTTCAGTCTTTCAGCTCTATATGATATACAATAAATGGATTTGGACTGTCACTCTTGTCTGTTTTTTATATGGAGAGCTCTTTTTCATGGGCGCTGTGTGTATAGAGGTATATGAGCTCATGGAATTGTGTGACATGTGGCCTGTAAGGCTTTTTTCCAACCCGATAGGAGATCAGAGAGCTGCTGGACCGGCTCCAGAAGTCAACCATCTCACACGGTGTTATTTCACTCTCAAATTAGCGTGTACATTAAGAATCCCTTATAAGATCAAGTTACATGAAATGGATTTTCTCTGTACAGTTTATGTTATACTAGAATCGGTATCAGTCCAGTATCATGAGTGCTTTTAATTTTCCAGATGTAAAATCCATTGTTCATTAAAGAGGCCATTTCATGAGGTTGTGTGCTAAAGAGTGATGACAACCACTGAAATGAGTATGCAAACAGGACTGTCACAGCATTCGTTGTTAGACTGAAATATATTGCAGTAGACCAACTATGATCATATTTACATAAATAAGCATTCTCTTGTGAGAAATATTGAAAAGATGAGTGATCTGGTGTGCACAACAAATCGCATGAATTGGAAACATCTACAGAGGAGTGGTTTGCAATCCTTTGACAACTTTCCATCCCAAGGACCCTTGATATAAAAAGATTTTCTTGGACACATTTTACATTAACTTCTACAGTATAATCACTAACTGTATTAAAAAATAAATATTTCATTTCAAAATTTCAAAATATTTTAATACACACTATATCTAAAAAAAAATTTTTTCTACAATAATATAAAATACTACAATATTTTTGTAGAAAATCACTTGAGTAATATAATTACAAACTCATTAAAGAAAAAATGACAGAATAAACCAGGGGTTTAACATTTACTTTTAAAACACTGAACTTTTAAAATAACATAACATTTTATTATAATCAACATCAAGATTTTAGATAAGAAATTAATAACAGGTAATAAGCAAAAGTTATATTCTTCCATGTAAATGTTTGATTGCTAATGTCCCCAAATATGATGCTACTATTGGAAAGGACCAACTTTTAAAATACAAAGGCAGCTATATATTTTAATGCATAAAAAAAAAGTTCATATTGTTTGAGAAAGGTAAGCGTTATGTCTAAAAGACAAAATGTTTAAATAAAATAAAATAAACCAAAATAAATTATTGAAATATATCTGAAGATATTTCATTTTAATTTCAGTTTTATTTGTAGAGTGCTTTCCACAAATAATTTATAAGATTAATTAGAATTAATTTTATTCTGTTTTATTCTGTCTTATTATGAGGCCAAATTGCATTTCTAATAATCATCATTCTGAAAACTGTATCTAATGTTGTTTAAAATAATTCTAGAGGTCCTTAGAGACGTGAACATGTCCAAAAACATCCACAATGTACACAAGAAATGTGTCTCTATATGGCTCTTTAAGAAAAAAAAAATTCAATACGACATAGTAGACGTAAGAGTTCTGGAAAACCCCACCCAAAATCCCACCCAATTATAAAATTACACAATAGTGGCTGAACCTATAGCGATGCTCTGAGAAGCGGCAGTGAAACAGATAGCAACCCCCTCCTGGCCCTCAGGCTCTGAGCTTCATGGTCCCTCCCACTCCCACTGAGCTCACGCTTCATTCGTGATATGCATGCATTAAAAAAAAGAGCATTATATGCTCCATATCTTACCCACAAACATCACGCCTTCCTTGGTCTTTTCTGCTGCCACCGCAACACCTTCCTTGGTCTTCTCTGCGGCCACTGCCATACCTTCTTTAGCTTTCGAAAGCCCCTTCATTAAAACATCCATCTTGGCCCCTCTGCACCAAAGAGAGCAAGTTATGTAGCAGTGCACAATGAAAAACAGGGTTTGTGTTGCACTGTATATGACAAATGTGGGTTAATTTGGAATTGAGAGCAAGTGTGTGTGTGCTAATAGCAGGCTGTCAGTCGTACAATAAGGAATCTGATTTCCCTGAAGATAAAACGCCCATACAAGCACACACAATGAGATGAGAACATTCACACCATCATCTGACGTTATTTTTCAGCTTTAACAGCAGGAGGTGTCCTCGAGATGTTCACAAACTCATTAATTATTACTCAAACGGCTCATTTTATACTGAGCATCTATACGGGGTCCTGAGAGAAATATTTGTGTAAATTAAAAATGGCACATGCATTTTTGCTTTATATATTAACGAATGCATTGCTTTAATGAAGAACAATGTGGGTCGACACATTACTGACAGTGTTTCAGAAAATATATTTCATTTTAAACGCAAACAGAAGATGAATCTTGCACTTCTCTTTTACAATATGGTGTAACCTCTTCAGTGTCCTCACACTGAAGAAGTGCTGGACACGACAGGGATAAAATAAAACAATTTCGGGTCCAGGTTGCATTTACAATTCAACATACAATGTTTTATTTTGCACCCAAGCATGCGAATACTCGTTTCCATCGAAGTGCCGTTTTTGTGTCCTTACAAGAATAGCGTTAGTATTTTCACACGTTCTCGGTTCATGCTAATATAAACAACAGCGTTTGAGCCTCGTGGACGTGTAATGAAAATTAAAACGTACCTTTTAAAGCACCCTCTTTGTCCTTATGCTTCAGTTGCGTAGTAGATTGAAATATCGTGGAAGAAAATTTTACACTACGATCTTGAGGTGGGCCTTCCTCTGGATGAGCTCAGCCAATGAGGACGAGAGGATGAGACGATCGACGTAGCTCATGGTATTGATCATGGGGGTGTCAGACCCCGGCTGTAATAGCCTGTGACACTCTAGAATTAATCCTGCTTCATACTGTACTGACAGGTATTATTTGGTATTATTTGATCATTTGCACTTACAGAGAACGTGTGATAGCTAGACTTTCCTTCACATAGTGTTTCATGTGACACCAAGCAGCATCTATCTATTATATATACATATTTATATATATATATATATATATATATATATATATATATATATATATATATATATATATATATATATGATAGATGCCTCCAATTACAGAGGCTTTATCCTATATTTAAAGCCTCTGTAATTGGTGGTTCATTAACTAACATTACTGAGCTATCTATCTATCTATCTATCTATCTATCTATCTATCTATCTATCTATCTATCTATCTATCTTAAGAGAACCTTAGTTCATATTGCCAGTATTATGTAATGTTTAGAAACTACAATCACATGTCTCGCCATGACCAAACACAAATGGAGGGATGAAGTCGATCCATATGTTATTGCGATCGCGTACCGTCTTCTGTTTCTGGGGCTTAACGTCGAACTGAATGTTAAAATCAGGCTGAATATATCTAACCGTGAACTGTATGGTAAATCCACGTCGAAATGCTGATTGATAAGATTAGATTTGCTCATGCATATCTTGTTGGGATTTACTGCAGACGATGAGTGTCCATTTGCCTGAAGCGGGCGCATCGTGACATCTGCCTCTGAAAGGCAATCGAATGCCCAATTGATTTTGTCCAAGCGTGTTTAAAGTCTTGTAAAACTTTCCATTATCAATAACTCCCTATGTCGAACGATCTGTTACGGATACATATTTTCATGTAGGCCGACATGTGTTTTGATCAAATAAAATGAGATTTCACACGTTGAAACACATTATGTGGATCGTTTATTTCTTGTAGTGATGGAGCTCTCACACCTATGACATCAGCCGTTAAACACAACTGCCATTTCTATGCTTATTGTGCCATCTGCTGTATTATAATAGTATAACATTGTTTAGGTTATTCAGGAGTATTCGCTAATGCACTATGATCGAGTGACGATCATCAGCATAGCCGCAGATTGAAAGTCAGAATTTCAGCACCGCGGACAGCGACCTTTGACATGCGCTGCAAAGTCTTGGGATATTAAGCTTTTCTTTCTTCACAATCAGCTGCACTGTGCTTTCATTTATGCAGTGATTTCTGTGTGACAAAGTTTAGCTCCAAGATGCTTCAAGAAACTTACATGCAAACCTACCTGAAAAACTATGCACAAGTGCACCAAAGGCAAAAGCTGTTAATAGAAGTTAATAGAAGTTAATTGATAAAGAAAATCTATTTATGACATTATTTTTGATAGCATCCTCATTTTACAGCATTTTTACACAAGTATCTAAAACTTTTAACAATACTGTAGCTTTGCAGGTAGGTTTCTTGAAGCATCTTGGAGACGTTTCCACAGTTCTTCTGGACTGAGTCTGTCTCAGTTTGTTCTGTTTCTTCGTGTCATTCCAGACAGACGTTGTGAGACTCCTTGTGCAAACAAAAATCACAATCTCAATTTTTGGAAATGTAAACTGATATTTCCTACTGACACACTACAGCAAAATATAGAAATAACTGACTTAAAACCATTTTAGCTGGTGAAAATAATAGTGTCCTAATAATTTTGGGCACCACTGTATATTCATGTTGTTTTTCATCTTAATTTGGTAACAATAGAACAAAACAATCCTGTGTACTTATTATATCTATTCTGAATTTACAAATAAAACCTTCATAATCTAAGCATGTAATTAGTGGCTAAAAATATTTATTATCTAACTAATGGGAATAGTTATAAATATGCAATTTAGGCAAGAATATATTGCATAAATAATATATTTATATAATTATTCACATTATAGAGACTTACAAATTATATAACTTTTTTTACTACATTATTTGTTTAATTTTTACTTTTTTTACGCTTTAACATATTTTGAGTATTCATGTGATGTCAATAGTTTAAGACAAGCACTTTTTGAATTCCATGACATGCAAATAAAGAGAATAAAATAAGTTTTATTTAGTGCTTTGCTCAGTAATTATTTTTAGGGCAGTAAAATGTACATTAACTTATGATCTTACAGTTACTTTCTCTGAATAAGCAATTGTTACAATAACAACAGCTTTGGCAATATTGTTCTAAGTTGTAAAATAATGAACTGAACTAACCAAAAGTAACACAAACTGTTCCTTGCAGTGAGAAATTTTTTTTTTTTTTTTATTGTTTTTTTTTTTTATGTTTTTGTTATTTTTTTTTTTTTTATTGTTTTTTTTTTTTACATTGTATTGGGAACATTATCAAAGTGAGCTGCAGATATGACACCTTTTGCAAATATCCATTTATAGAAGAAAAATGAAGGGGATTTCAAAATGCATTTTTCTTTGAGTAAAATGTTTACAGAACTAGACTCAATCCCACAGAGGCATTATGTTTGACAATAAACATTTACTTACCGCTCAGTGGTTCCTGCAATAAACTTGTTGTTCAGAATTTGGAAGATAAGCCCTGAAGCCCTCTGATAGAAGAGCAATATCTGAGAACATGACAACAGTCACCTATCAGTCTGTGTTATTTGACAAAAGCTATATTGAAGTTGCTCTCCACAAATGCATTTGAAATGAACTTTGAACCTTGAAATTTACTTCTCACTTTTCTATTTTTCCTTTCATTATTTGATGTTTTAGTGTGCTATTTCCCAGTATTTTGACTTTGCATGGTGCTTGATTGACAGCCTTAGGCTCTAGCTTAGGTACTGGTCTCTCAATACATCCAGACTGATCTTTCATTCTTAATTGAAAACTTCTGGTTTTCTCTTACAGCTTTCAACTGAGAGAGTAACCAGATTTATCACTGTGCTCCAAGCCTGTCTAACTTGATTTCTTTAAGGTCCTTTATATTTCCCCAAGATCCAAAACAAATCAGAAGAAGACTTCTGGCTTTTTTTTTTGCTTTGTGATCTTGTTTGCGGTCCAGGCTTCAAAGCTTGAAACTTCTTGAGTCAAGGCCAAAAGCAAGAGAAAGCTATACAACTGACTATAACTGAAGTATTACTGTGCTGTTGTTTAAATGTGGTTACCATAGGGAAATGCTGCACAGAAAAACATTCCCACTCATCTCTCTCTTCATCAATGATAACAACAAAAAAAAAAAAAAATAAAAAAATAATAAATCATAAAAAAAATAAATAAATAAATAAAATCCCTGATTGCACAAGGATTTCTTTGTTTAGTGCATTTCATTTACCAGAATTGTAACCAGCAATCTTTTATGACTTTTATGGAGTTACATGACTTTAATGGAGTTGACGTTGTGATTTTGGTAGTTGCGGCATTAGTATGAAACTGAAAAATACAAATTAGAAAATAAGTTCAAACAATAACTTTTGAATGCTGAATGAATTATTCAAAGAAAATATATTTTCTTATATATAAGCGATGAAGCAGTCAATATATTAAATATGATATTGAAAATATACAGAATATATTGTGCTAATATATGAAAATATTGAACAATCCATAAAGTATTGCCACTTTTCATATATTATATACAACTACATACATTATATGCAATTCTGCATAAATACATACATATATGAAATGCAATATTATGTGCAAATTATATGCAAACAATAAAGAGATACGTTTATAAATATGATTTTTATATTCGTAGCTATGTATTTTTGCATGCCTATGTTGTAGTATATTGAAGTACTAGTTCTCCATATGTGTAAATATGTTATTTAATGCATAATATTTTCCTGTATATTAAAACAAATTGTGTGTGTTTTGTAAGGGAAATACATTAAAATATTCTTACAGGACAAAACCAGTAATTCAGTATCATCGCCGCTGCATGGCGACAAAGACCATATTTTTAGTACAACAACGAATAATTTATTCTCTCTTCTCCGCAGCTGTTGCTAGGCTGAAACTATGCAGACAAACACATAACATGAAACATAAAAATCTGAAAAGATTTTCAGAAATGCCATTTCAGTTTCCGTACTGAAGACTTTGTCACCCGCTTAATTAATATCTGGCAACATTAGCGGCAACATGAAAGGGTGTTTTTGAACATTATTTTTATAATTACTGTGCTGTATTTCACAAATCTTGTCAGTTATGTAAACTCGTTACAGTTGGCTGGCTACCAACACAATTGGCTGCTATTAATGTTAATGTAAGTCCACATTTACGTTACATAACATGCTTATGAAAACATTAAAAAATGATAACGGCAGGGTGGGGGCAGCAAATACAATTAATAAATGGACACTGTCTTCCGGCGCCAAACTAGTTCTCTCTCTCGCTCTCGATCAAATATATAGCGTATATACAAAAGAAAATTCTCTCCACAACACTGATATTAAAAAAAAGCCTCCCATCACACCATCATCCTCCACAAAAAAAATAAAAAAATATCCCACCACGCAGCTGTCATCTGGAGACTTAGAGGGCAGTAAACTGCAAAAGCTATAAACTGCCATCAGTCAGACAGCAAGGCGTAAATATTAATGTGCAAATGTTATGCGTACGTGCTCGATCGACAGCTCTGCATCGGTGAAGCACTTCATATGAACTTGGGACACATCAAGAGACGAGCTTCCCAAGGGTTTCGCAGACCGCAGTTGCCAAAGTGGAGCTACTTAAGACATCTGCTCGCTGTGATTGGAACTTCAACTCTGTGTTCAGAAACAAGGCTGCATAATGAATGCAAACTCAGGACTCCTGGAGAGATAGTGTTAGCGCTTTGTGAATGCTATTACCATGCTAATAACAAACTGACTTTTTCCCCTGGGGAAAAATTACCGTAACAAAAAATGACTGCATTGGTTTATGAAATTACCGGTAGCTTTTTTCAACCCTGGAAGTACCACCAGGGGGCAGTTTAAGTACGTGACGCAAAATCCTAGCTGCCAGAAGAATTAACGCAGGATCTATGAGTTTATCTGTAGGAATTATCTCACTCAGGGACGCTTTGTTTTCACTATTGCATTTTAAATCAACTCCCCAACCGATATCTGAGAGAGAAGTGGCGGTGAAAAGAGTTAAGAGACAATAAACAGACGCATTTGGGTGTATGAACGAACACAGGCAGCATTTGTGAGTCCAGTAATAAAAAGCAAATATTTACCAATTTTCATCTATAGATTAGACACCCTCTGTGTGGTCACAGTCGAGTTGTAAACTAGCAAAAGTGCACTGGGGTGAAGTAAGGGGACAATCTGTTCTACTGTGATAAGTCAAAAGGGAATTTGCAGACAAGGGCATAATTTGCACTACAAAGAATATGTTTTCCCCAGAAAGCATGCGAGCGCAAGTCACTTTGTAGTAATATGTCTTCAAATTTGTTGCTTAGGTTTTTTTCAAGTGATAAAAGTGTATTGGGCTTATATCCTGCGACATGCCCCAAAACCAATCGAAGCCAATTTTGAAACAAGTGAGAAGTTAAAGTCATGTCTTGCTGTGATTTCTACAGATCTTTTACCCTTTGCTCTCAAGGGTCATGATGGCATACAGTATATCAAATTCCCAGTCAGTGTTCATCCTCATTCCGGGAAAAACAAAACATGAATGGATATAAAACTACATTCTCATCCGTGCATAATCTTTCATTCCAGCCTCTCCTTGAAATCGAGCCGGTCGATGCATTCATGCACTTGTTTAGGCGAGTTGAGCCACAATTCATGATTTGCAGTCGAAGGAGTATGTTAAACAACCTATTTCTCAACTCATTCCCCACACAGCCAGCAGGACGCTGAAATCAGAATGACTTCTGGAGACAGTTGTGGCTTTGAAGTACAACAAATAAGTGCTATCAGGCAACTGGCGAGCAGAGAATTACTCACCATATTATGTTCTTCGACTGGGGGCCGCTAAGCTAATGAGTTTGCTCGTCTATCTTCTTAGGTTTGTTCCTGCTTTTGTGTCCAGGCCTTTGAGGATCTAGTGTGCCAGGCATTGTAATACTGTTCCCATTGTCACCGTTTCAATCCCCATTTCTTCTGGAATTTAGGGAATCCTGCCGCACAAATTTTCACATGGGAAAGACAGTACAGCCTTAGAAAGTACAGAATTATCTATAATGCTACAGACAATGAGCAAACGGAGTTAAAAATACAATTTTATCATCAGAAATGGGCCACAATGGGTAACATACTGTACATATTGGGAACTCTACAAGTAGACCAGGTTTGAAGAACAAGTTATATCATGGTCCCATTCTCCTTCTCTCTCACCCATCACTCTAAATCTATACTGTCCTATAATTTAGAGGGGAAAAAACAATTAACTTAATATTTAAATAAACAATCATATTGAAAGCATTCCTAAGGGATGTAATTGCAGGAAAAGGTATGTGGAATTTCTGCAGAAACTGTTTGGTCTTCACACAACAAAAATAACAGACATGTACAGAATGCTTAAACAAATATCATGTTTTTCTAAATGCATTCACAGAGCATTTGAACCCTTAGATTTAATAACTGGTTGACCCGCTTTTGGCAGCAATAACCTGCACTGGACGTTTCTTATAACTGAGGTTCAGACTTACACAATAGTCAGGAGGAACCAGTTTTTTGCACCATTGCTCTTTGCAAAATTGCTTCAGTTCAGCAATATTTTTGGGATGTCTGGTGTGAATTGCTCCCTTGAGATCATGCCAAAACATCTCAATAGGTCAGGACTCTTCTAGAGGGTGTGCTTTTTGCAGAAGCTATTCTGTTCTTGGGGGTTTACATGCTTCTTGAAACTGTATGGGTCTGGATCTAAAATATAAGCCAAATTCACAATTTTAAGAGCTATCTAAAATAAAACAGTAACTGGATAAATGTATGAAACATTTGATCTTCAATGCTGCTTATTTAGTCAGAACTCATGGATAACTTTGAATTATGCTTTTTGCTGTCATATAGTGTAGTTTCAGCAAGCAGGGCGAGACAGTCAGTCTGGGGAGACAGACACCCTTAAACAAGGTTTTAGTCTTCAAATCATGAAATATATTTAGAAAAAAAAAAAACACTTTGCCCACTACTTTTTTCTTCCTTATTTGCTGTGTCACACCTTCCTCACCTTGTTCTGAGCTCTATGATGAGATAATTTGCCTTTCCCCATCCATGACCATCAAGTCTGGAATTCTGCACTTCATAATCCAGGAGACTGCAGTTATTTTCAAAGCTTCTTTGCTAAAGCAGTGGACTTAGAACCACTTAATGTGATCAGATACACAAAAAGAGCTTGAAGTGGAGGGATTTGGAGAGGGGATCACAGAATGTTGAAGTACTCAAGAGGAGATCTTCTGGCAGCTTGCACCTTCAGGCACAATAGTAACATTGATTCAGCTTTCACAAATGAGAAATGAAGTGTGTTTTTCTCTATAGGAGAGCACGGATAGATCCCTTAATGCATGTTCACATGTGTACCTCTTTATATAAGACAACATTAATGTGCCCTTAACATAAAAAAAAGAAATACACAGAAAAAATAAATCCTTTTCAGTATTTAAAGAAATGGTTTACACCAATGCAAAAATTTGCTGAAAATGTACTCACCCTCAGGCCATCGAAGATGTAGATTAATGTGAAGCAATAATCCACAAGTAATCCACATGACTCCAGTCCATCAATAAATGTTTTGTGAAGCAAAAAGTTGAATATTTGTAACAAACTAATAATTAAGATGTTTAAACTTTAAACCATTTGTTTACAAGTCTATAATAATGCTTTATGAGTCTATAATACATAATGCTTTCTCCAGTGAAAAAGTTAATCCCCTATGGTCCTCGCACTTCAAAATCCACCATCATATTTGTTTAGTAAGCTTTGCTTTAGACTGTTTTCTCTTAAACAGTGCCTGATCTGTGCATATTTCACTCTTGATATGACTTTTTATCAGAGTAAGCAATATTATGGATAGAGGACTCATTTTATAAATAACGTTTTTACTCAAATAGTTATTTTGTAATAGATTAAAAAAAGAAGCATCTTTACTAGTGCATAGCCATTTGTGAAGTCATCTATATATACAATGTGTGGCATGTTTCCCTTCTTAGCATCCAGTAGGCTCATTTGATGAGTTTGTGGTTGATGTAAGAGGGTATCACACTTACAGCTGTAATGAAGCTTTTACCACTGGGCATCAGTAAAAGCAGAGCCAGCCAATATCAGCAAGCCGGTCCGCCACACTACGCTTGGGGCTGCATTCTGGTTAAGACTTCAACCTTGTCCATTCCTATTTATTCAACCATTAATGCCTTGGAAAAGACCACAGGGGAATAAAAGAAACACTTCTCACTGCATCGCAGCAGCGGGACTACTTGCATCTCTTTGCTGCACTGATCTGCCACTTTTGCACAACCTAGACTGTCCTGCGGCCAGATCCTCCGAAAAACAAATTAGCTGGTTTCCCTCTACTTTAGCTCATGTATCACTGACACTTTAAAGGCTATTGAGACTACTTCTACCTTCGGTGCCACTAGTGTAGTGTTTTTTTTTTACTATGGTGGCAGTCTAATATTTGATGTTTTAAAGATGAATATTTTCATTCAAGCATTTTAGGTTCACTGTAGTTGAATAGAAAAGTGTATGCTCGTGATCTGGACAGGAGCTTATGACCTAGTGTACACAAACACACTGATACACACACTACTTCAGATGTGCAATCAATGCTCAAGGTGGCCGTCCTTATCAAACATATCAAGTTAACCACTGATGTCATTGATCAAAAAGCCAATTTCAGTTCTATTATTGTTTCAGAGGAGAGAAAGACTGCAAAATGACTTTGTGTGGTGTTCCCACTTGGTAAACATACCTAGGATCCATTAGACCGAGAGGAGATTATCAAGACTGAATTCAACAATTTGAGGGTATTATTCTAGGTGACCTTCCTCCACACTTGAAAGGCAATGGGAAACATGGCAATGAGCCATTATGCTCACCTTCACTTTGATTATAACTCAAACATGCTGGTATACTACACTGCCATGTGCCCGTATCTAAAAGAATCATTTGTCCTTATCGATATCCCTGGTCTCCTGATAAAGTCCAGCTGTAGCACAACCCTAATGCCCCCTAGACATCACTCTTGGCTCTTAATCATACCATCTCCACTCCATTAAAGAGATGCAATATCATGCTCCACTCTCATCAATAATACGGGAGAAGATTTGACAAAGTTTCCTTATTTCTTCTGCCAGAGCTGGCCTCTGGAGGATCGGTGACCTCTGTTGAAATATTCACTGATTTTTCAATGTTCTTCCAAAAGCCCACAGCATATTGGCTAATGAGCCCCCCCCCCACCTCTGTGATTCAAATATTAATGTTTAGTTGAGCATATATTTGGCGTTAATGATGACTTTGATAACAAAAAACATATTAGTTAATGTTTAACATTTTACACTATTTGATGATAGGTCTGTTTAATTGTCTGTTAAATTTTTCAATAAAAGACAAGAGTATTGTAATTTTTCACCCCTGTTGTGAATATGTATCTTTAATTACAGGTTGTCACTTGAAAAACCAGACAGTAAATAAACTGATTTATTCCATGGTCTGTCTGAATGCTGGATTCTGATTGACTGGCAGCAGTGACATGCACAGACATTTTGAGGGGCAGGGGCTCAAAAAGGGCACCTCTCATATTTATTTGAATTTTTTCCTTAACAAAACGTTTGTGTGTAATATCCTGTGTGTTATTGTGCTGATATCTTATACCGTGGACAGCTGACTCCTAAAGTTTTTGATCTTATTCATATTCTGTGTGGTGATCAGTTCACAGCAGTGATAGAAATGAATCTTTTCCAATAAGTTTAAATAGATTTTTACCTTTTATGGGCATTTTTAACTTTATAAAGCCATTTTTTGTCCTGAACAGACCCCTCGATTTCATATTCGATTTTGTAGAAAACATATGGAAACACCAAAGAGGCTTTAATACAGGTGCATCTCAATAAATTAGAGTATCGTGGAAAAGTTCATTTATTTCAATAATTCAACTCAAACTGTGAAACTTGTGTATTAAATAAATTCTGTGCACACAGACTGAAGTAGTTTAAGTCTTTGGTTCTTTTAATTGTGATGATTTTGGCTCACATTTAACAAAAACCCAGCAATCTCAACAAATTATAATATGGTGACATGCCAATTAGTTAATAAACTCAAAACATCTGCAAAGGTTTCCTGAGTCTTCAGAATGGTCTCTCAGTTTGGTTCACTAGGCTACACAATCATCCGGAAAGACTGCTGATCTGACAGTTGTCCAGAAGACAATCATTGACACCCTTCACATGGAGGGTAAGCCACAAACATTCATTGCCAAAGAAGCTGGCTGTTCACAGAGTGCTGTATCCAAGCATGTTAACAGAAAGTTGAGTCGAAGGAAAAAGTGTGGAAGAAAAAGATGCACAACCAACCGAAAGAACTGCAGCCTTATGAGGATTGTCAAGCAACGTCGATTCAAGAATTTGAGTAAACTTCACAAGGAATGGACTGAGGCTGGGGTCAAGGCATCAAGAGCCACCACACACAGACGTGTCAAGGAACTTGGCTACAGTTGTCGTATTCTTCTTGTTAAGCCACTCCTGAACCACAGACAACGTCAGAGGCGTCTTACCTGGGCTAAGGAGATAAAGAGTCCTAGAGTCTTTAGGAAGGGTGGAGAAGCTCATAACTCAAGTTGCTTGAAGTCCAGTGTTAAGTTTCCACAGTCTGTGATGATTTGGGGTGCAATGTCTTCTGCTGGTGTTGGTCCATTGTGTTTTTTGAAAACCAAAGTCACTGCACCCCGTTTACCAAGAAATTTTTGAGCACTTCATTCTTCCTTCTGCTGACCAGCTTTTTGAAGATGCTGATTTCATTTTCCAGCAGGATTTGGCACCTGCCCACACTGCCAAAAGCACCAAAAGTTGGTTAAATGACAATGGTGTTGGTGTGCTTGACTGGCCAGCAAACTCACAAGACCTGAACCCCATAGAGAATCTATGGGGTATTGTCAAGAGGAAAATGAGAAACAAGAGACCAAAAAATGCAGATGAGCTGAAGGCCACCATCAAAGAAACCTGGGCTTCCATACAACCTCAGCAGTGCCACAAAATGATCACCTCCATGCCACGCCGAATTGAGGCAGTAATTAAAGCAAAAGGAGCCCCTACCAAGGATTGAGTACATGTACAGTAAATAAACATACTTTCCAGAAGGCCAAAAATTCACTAAAATTGTTTTTTTTTATTGGTCTTATGAAGTATTAAACAATTTGTAGAGATAGTGAATTGGTGGGTTTTTGTTAAATGTGAGCCAAAATCATCACAATAAAAAAAAAAAAACTACTTCAGTCTGTGTGAATCTAACTTATTTAATACATGAGTTTCACAATTTGAGTTGAATTACTGAAATAAATGAACTTTTCACATTCTAATTTATTGAGATGCACCTGTATATATATATATAATAGATAGATGCTGCTTGGTGTCACATGAAACACTATGTGAAGGAAAGTCTAGCTATCACACATTCTCTGTAAGTGCAAATGATCAAATAATACCAAATAATACCTGTCAATACAGTATGAAGCAGATGTGCAATTTAAGCGCACTTGTCTCATCTCCTGACGATCTCAGTCACCTTTTTCATTGGCTAAGGATGCAGCATTAATTTCAGAATGTCACAGGCCATTACAGCCGGGGTCTGACACCCCCATGATCAATACCATGAGCTACGTTGATCGTCTCATCCTCTCGTCCTCATAGGCTGAGCTCATCCAGAGGAAGGCCCACCTCAAGATCGTAGTGTAAAATGTTCTTCCACAATATTTTAATCTACTACGCAATTGAGCCAAAATCATCACAATTAAAAGAACCAAAGACTTAAACTACGTCAGTCTATGTGCATTGAATTTATTTAATACACAAGTTTCACAATTTGAGTTGAAATACTGAAAAAAAACTTTTCCATGACATTCTAATTTATTGAGATGCACCTGTATGTAGTGCGTTTTAATAGACCGGTGACGACTGCACAGAGTAGCATTATAACAGAACCCCCAACATATGTAATATGATAAAACATCGCTGCTTTTTTCCCCACATATGCATGACTGGAAGGAGCAGAAGCGGTGCACTGTGGCATAATAAAAGCTCCACTGTTTTCAAGCCATGTGTCGTGCTCGTTCAGCGGCCTCGTTTCGCTTTGACGGCTTTCAGCCTCACCCTGCTTCATTCTACTACATTAATAAATCTTTAGCTCATCCATGAACATGATTTCTGCCCAAGTACCATCGGATTGCATTGGCTGTAGGGATGAAGACGATAACTCCCATGATTCCACACTTAGTCACGGCGTAATCAAACTACACTACCTGGTTTTTGTTTATTTTGAATATGCGCCCTCTAACGGTGAAAAATTACATATTGTGCCTTTAAGGTTTATATTATGTGTTCTAAAATCTGGACTGGATGGAATCTTAGTCAAAAGCTTAAAAAAGCCTTTGTTTATTTTACACTATGTGATGAACCACCGACTGCCCAAAGTAGACTGGCTCCAACCTTCAATAACTAACATACAGACTGTAAATCAGGGCAAAAATCGGTGCCAAAGTCGCCTGGTGTATTACATCTTTAAATCATAATAGGTGATGTTCTACTGTTTAATTATAAAAGCAGTATGTGCTAATGGCTTAATTTGCAGTACTGTTATACAATATTGGACACAGTGTTAATAATTGTTACTTATTTAATCATCCAACTTCTAATGTAATGTCTCTTACCTTATCTTGGCATAATGTTTATCTTTAATTTATTAGTTGGCAGTTAATTTTTTTTGTCTCAGGAAAATGATAATAAATATAGAAATGCAGTGGTATTATCCCTTATGATGCATCTCATATGTGAGTCTGCTTTGACCAGCGAGTTGTCTTCCACAGAGATCTTATTCTGCTGGGTTGTTAGATTCACCCTCTGACCACAACACACACACACAAACACACCGACCACCTGCTATTGAGTGACTTGTCCAACACTGCGAACTGGGTTTAATAATAATCCTGTCCTAAACTTGGCTTTGCATAAAAACGAGGAGAGCTCCAGTGCCATGTTTTTTCATTTCTATCAGATCTCTGGCAGTCCCTGAGAAGTTGGACTGCAGGAGAGTCACACACTGACTATCCTGGTGTCTTCAGCTCAGGCAGAGATCCAGGGTTACGTTCTTGAAGAACACCCCCAGCTCTCTGCCTCTGAATCTGGCAGCACTGCTGCTGACTTCTCTGATGTCTGCTGTATTTGTCAACCAAAACCACACAGCAGTGCTGGAGCAAGAGAAGCTGGAAGCTTGTTTGTGGAGATGCTTTATTTTGGGGAATATTTATAAGGTGCTGCTACAAGAAACATGCATTAGCATTTTCCTTTCAGTTTGAGTTGCATTCAGAGTCATTCTGTGTCTTGAGACTCTTGGAAAAGCACAGAATAACAAGCAATTCATTAAACTCTTACTATCCTGGATTTCCCTCGCAGACGATCATAAAATCAATGCGCTCATCTAATGAGCAAAGAGCCAGTGCTGTGAAAAGAAACGAGGCTGAAAAAGTCAGTCATTTAGAACGCTTGCTTTTAAACTAATAATTATGTTATTAGGGTGCATTTTGTGTTATATAATGCCTTAAACCTCCAAAATGTCTGTTTTATCTTTAAAGATTAAAGTCAGAACATGTTCGCAATGTGGCAGTGGCTGTAAACATGTAAACACTCACTGTAATTTTAAACCAAATACTTGATTATGTATGTAGAGTTTTTAATCTTTGTAGTCAATAACTAAAACTAACTAAAAGTGCTTTGCTCCAGCTCTATTTTCCACCAAAATCAAGTTCACAATTCTGCCTTACAAGCTTTGTTTGACTGCCTGAGCCACATTTAAAGTTGGATAACTTTCTCTGGCTACATGGTAATTGTAAAGTAAAGCTAATTGATATTAGTCATCACTGTCAAATAATAAATGAAATTACATATTCTAAAAGCATCTTACAAAGCGATTTTACATAGCTGATGCAAGGCTGCTCTGAGGGGTTCCAAATTCTGTGTAAAAATGAAATGGTGCATAAAAGTGGTACTAAAACATGCTGCTCAGACCTACCGAAATGAGATGCTGTGCAGTAAACTTTGTCGTTGTCATGACAATCAGTGCCGCTTTGTTTCCTGTCAGTTCACTCGGCTGTATGCCATAATCAACAAGCAGTTGGCAGAACAAATAGTCTAATAGCTTTGTTTGTTTTGAGAAAATATCTAGCAGTAGGGGAAACAATGAGTGCAATACTTTAAAATCATATATTTTTTTGAAGTGTTTGTTCCAAGAACAATTTTACATATATATATATATATATATATATATATATATATATATATATATATATATATATATATATATATATATATCGCAGTAATACATAAGACACATAACACAACAGTCTATCACGTTTAACATTTGTAATTTATAAATTTTTCTTTTTAAAAAAATCATGTTTCTGTATTGATACTTTAATTCTGTGGCAGATCCAGGATTTTTTCATAGGGGTCAGCAAAGAGATGGAATAGATCAAGCAAAACTGAGTAAATTTGACATTTTTTACTAATTATTCCTAGGCATATTAACAGAAAAAAGTTTGCACTGCAGCTAAAATTCAACTCGTTCAGTTAGCCTGGATCTCAACACCCACAAAAGCTTGTTCTCCACCATCCTCGTGGATAAGACATGCAGATAACTATATAGTTCAAAGATTAGTCAACCTTTTTGAATTTTATATAATCAAACTCTTCAACAATTCTGAGTTAGTCTGTTAGATCGGTTTCAAAGCCTTACAACTGAAAAAAATATTGAAAGTTTAACATTCTATTGTCAAAAATTAATCCCAAAAATAACACAGAATACAGCAATAACTCAAAATACAACAACAACACAACATAAAAGCCAAAAAACAAAAAAAAGCCATAAAATAAAAATAATATATAAAAAAAATATAATATAGAAAAATAAAAATTAAATCAAAAGTGATTGCTACAAAAAAAAATGACAAGCTTCAACTTTAACCATTAATAATAAAAAAATATGAATAGAGAAATGTTAAATGACTAAAAAATAGGAAATTATAATTTAATGTTAAGTGTGTGCTACAAAAATATATGCCTTTATTTAATTCAGATATGATTATTTTGATTTGTAATATGAAATGCCTTTGCAAATTTTCTCAGTGGAACCAAGCTTGACACCACATTACATTTCTGATGCTCGTCTATGGTCATAAAATAGCCTATTTCTGTCTGTTCCCAGGTCCTGTTTAAAATTTAAGGGCGATTTTGCCTTCTTTGGTTTGCAGTTCCATGCCTCTGGAACATTTTGCTGGTTCATATGAAATCCTTTCCCAATATTAATGATTTAATGGTTTAACACTCATCTTAAAGTAATGTGAATTGCCATTCACTAACCCTTTTACTGTGCAATGTGACATAAAATTCGATGCAAAGTGAAACAGGATATTCAATGAGAAAAAACAAAATGGTGGAACTTGATTTTATCCAGTTGAATGGATAATGAAAAGTGCTGCATTTACATACAAAATGAAGCAAGACCACGTGCTTAAATAGCTATTTAGCTACTGGTTAACATCACTATTAGCCCATGTGACGTCAGTGAAAAAGGAAGGCCATTTAAGAGTCTATATGTATAGTTTTCATTTAATATGGAAGTGAACCTGATTTCAATTCTCAATGATGCAACAGCAATTTTGCTGCACGTTGCATTCAAAAGCCACTTGGCTCTGAATCTAGGTGTGAATGGGCATGACGCGTCTGCAAGTAGCTGCTAGTTCCAGCATCATGATAACAATCTGTTAAGTGGTCTTGTCTCTTTGTGCCTTAGCTCAACATCCTCTTAGTGATGAGGGGTTAGATGGGAATTGACACTCTTCTGTTGAACACTATCATGGGAGTCTATCGTTCACGCTGTGCACTTCTATACAAGACGCTTCTCAATCTCTGCCCCTGTGATGTTTTGAAGCATCTCAGTTTCACTGTGGTCTTTGTACAGACTGCCATGATAAAAGAAGCCCCATTTCAGTTGGAAACTCGTTGAAGCCATAAAGTGTTTGTAGTGCACCTTATACATGACACAGTAAATGAGGAGGTCTCAAAGGAGACGCGAAGCTGTTTGTGGAAACAGCGTATTTATCTGTCTTATTTGCTTCCTTGTTTTGGTTGTTGCTATAGCAGTTGTGATTTGTTGTTATCGCCGTCTGTGTTGAAATAATGAGTGAGCGCAAACAAGCATGCGGTTTGAAGTTGATCTTCTCTGTTGACCTGCGGTAAATTTCAGCCGTCTGGAAAAAGGCCGTCTGCGTCATTGCTCTCAACCTTTTCTTTTCTGTTGAGGCATGATTGACAGATGGAATATGCGCATCGTTACGATCTGCATCACTGTGATAGGCTCCCAGTGGAAGTGCGGTGTCACCTCGGCTGACTTCTCCTTTGACCTTTCCTTCATTCTCTGATCAGACTCTGGCTGGGTCTTACAAGGATGACAGCTCAGTGTACAAAGGAAAAGCAACGAACGAGAATAGTTTTCCCTGAAAAGGGCCATGTAAATACATGTTTCAGAAATGAACTTGGTGATTTAAATACCATCTGAATCAAAGAATTCAGTTTTTTTCTCTTAAAACCTCAGTAAAAATTCTAATTAAAAAGTTCAGTATTCACTCCTGCTGTATATTTATTATTTAAGTTAATGGCATATATTTACAACCTTCTGTGAGAGCAGAACAGATTTCATCAAGGCTAAGTGAAAGAGTTTATTGTTCTATTCAAACCCAGACAGGATATCTGTATAGAGGCCTATATCAGGCTGACTGTGAATGGAAGGCGAGATGAGAGAGAGAACGTAATTCTTTTGACATTTATTTACATAATTTTTCATGGCTGGCGTTCATATTAAAACAGCAGGACTGCATATATTGTGTTGTGACAATGAGTGTGTCAGCAAAAAATACAAATCAGGTGTTTCATGTCAATTCATTTATCAGCAAGAGTTTAGTTAGTCGGTAAGGCTGGAATTGAGGTTGGGGAAATCAGTGTTTTCCTTTTCAATTGTAATTTCTAAATGCATATTTCAAAATGACATACATTTTACAAATAAAATAAGCCTAGACTGAAATATCGAGGGTGATTTATCAGGTTTACTTTTTGGAGGCTGGATCTGGGCTTTTAGCAATATTGCAGACCAGAAATAGCAACTTCAATTTGTTTTTAGAAGGTACAGCCAACAGATAAAGAGATCTGAAAACAAAAGGTATAATATAAGTATTTCTGGAAACTGAGCACGAATCATCGGTCATCTCGGACAAGTCCCAGACTTTTTACACAATGGGAGTGCAATGTGTTATCTGCACAAGAAAATGAGGAACTTTTAACCAGAAGGAGAAGAAGCTTTCAAGTTACGTTTGACATTATGAAATGTAGGATATCTTTTGTTTGACTTTATATGGAGATTGATTTTAGCACAGTATATCTGTAGACAATGTCACTGTCTTGTAATGCATGTAAACAGAAAGATGATTCATACTCTTTTACTCAGCTTATTAGACCTTGAGGCAGAAGATGGTTACATAAACTTGATACAACAATAGCACCCTGGAGTTTCTACAGACAGCAATCTAACACCAATATCCAGGCTGATATTTCTACAACTCTTGTGTTAAAGAAATCTGGGAGCACTGCCTGCCACCTAACATCTCCTCGTCCATCATGGCCCCAGGCTGACCCAGAGAGCCAGCGTTCTTCTCCTGTGGAACAATAGCTTTCACAATATTAAACAATTGTGTGTAGGTACATGGAGAGAAAGAGCAGCAAGTGTTTCTGTGGAAGTCTAAAGTACCTGCACTGCTCCAAGATGTCAGACTAACAGAGCATATGGGAAACTGCAGCACGGTTATGGAGAAAAACATTTGCTCTCAATGAATAAGTGATGAAAGGAAAAGTGGCATGCAGCATTTATTTTAAAAACAAATTTCACACTTCTCTCTCTCTCTCTCTCTCTCTCTCTCTCTCTCTCTCTCTCTCACACACACACACACACACACACACACACACACACACACACACACACACACACACACTGTGAAACAAGTTTTTACTCAATCTTGTTCCTTAGGACAGGGCATTACAGCTCTAAATAAAACAACACTTTGAGGGAAATGGTGTGGACATTTTAAACGTGTTGCATTGGCCCATGTTTGCGCTTTTTTCCTGTTTTAGGAATGTGTTAATCATGCATGTTTTTATATATTATAATCCCATAAATAAAGACATGCATGCAAATGAGTTTTTCATGACACATGCAGATGATTTAATCCAAAATGACAAATATGCATTTCATGTTATTTAAATATGAAGTCTTTATAGGAACAATTTGCCTAAAAATAAAGATTACGTCATAATTTACTGACTCATGACTGACTCATGACTCATGAGAATGAATCATTTGATTGAGTCAGAACTTTTCAATTAATCAGTTGATTTGTTTTATAAAATTAGTACAGACCAAAATGTAACAACTTCAAGCTGGAAATTCTTGACTTCAAATAATGACAGTTTTCCTTTTTGAGTGAACTATCTCTTTAAATAAAATCACTGATGTATTTAGAAAATATGTATATTCAAATGAAACATTGATAAATGTATTCCAACTAATTTGAAGAAAAAAAAAAGAAAGAAAAAAATCAATTACGACACCTATGAAGCCTGGTGTTTATCACTTAAGATCTCTCCAATGTTTAATCCTTATACGAGATGGCATCACAACAGCATAATCTGGGCATACCACAGAGCCAAAAGTATTATAACCCTCACTGGTTAATGAGACTAACTCAATACATCCAGCTTATCAGTCTATTTAATTTCCCCCCAGTGATAATTTCTGATGCATTATTTAGAACAGTGCGTGAAAACTATCAGCTTGAAGGGCTTTGATATGTAAGGGCATGGGTAGGCATAATAACATCCTCTCTCCCTGGCAAAAGCTATATTAAATCAAATAAATAATGCATTTCACATCTTGTCTTGAATTTAATAACTTACTACAGAAAAACAATAAGCATCAGAGCACTTAAGAGCTGGTTATCATAAATCTAATCTGCTTGGACTGGAAGTATATGTTTTGGTATCTGTCTTACTCTATAGGACCAGTTCTCTGCTAGAGTGAAATAATCGAAGCTTCGCTTTGCTGAAATCTAGTGGCTTTCAAACCACAAGTATATATGCAATGTGGGAGTATATGGTGCTGTTAGAATGAGAGTCCAAAAAGCTGATAAAAACATCCCAATAATCCACACGACTCCAACCCATCAATCAACATATTCTAGAGTAAAAAAAGCTGTATGTTTTTAAGAAACAAATCCATCTACATTATGTGTTTTAAATTTAATCCATCACTTCTGGCCAAAATACAAGACTTAATACATGATTAGAACTGTTTTTGCTTGTAAACACTGCTTGAAATGTGCATATCTCTCTCCTGAGAAAAAAACAATATTATGGACCTTTTAGCCAGAAGCAATGGTTTGAAGTAAAACAAAACAAACAAACAAAAATGTTTTCATGGATCCTCTTAAAAACATTTCACTTCACATTAATTGATGGACTGGAGTCTTGTGGATTATCATGATGTTTTTATCAGCTGTTTGGACTCATTCTGACGGCACCCATTCACTGCAGAGGATCCATTGTTGAGCAGGTGATGTAATGCTACATTTCTATAAATCTGTTTATACGAAGAAACAAACTCATCTACATCTTTTATGGCCTGAGGGTGAATACATTTTCAGCAAATTTTCATTTTTGTGTGAACTATTCTTTTAAGTCACTGCTGTTGCCACTGGGTTGAATCGATGAGAACTTGAGAACCGTATCTATTTTATTCATGAATGAATCATTCAGGCTGATCAACCTGATCAAGCGATTCATTGAAAAGATAATTCGTTTGATCGGGTTCACAAAACCAGCCTGATGTCACGACTTTGAGCAAACAATGAGTTAATTTCAGTTTGTTTGTCACATAAAGCTATAGTATGGCTTTAAAACGACACTTTAATGGTGCTTTTGCATTCATTTTTGAAGCTTGAAAGCCTCGGTCCCCATTCATTGTAATTGCGTGGAAAATACATACACAGATGCTTTTGGTGCAGAGTAGTAACAAATGCTTTTTGAAGTGTGAATTTTGTGAATGTGAAGAGCAGAAACGTTAAGTGGATGGGATGCAAAATGAAGCTTCAAGAAACCGACTCACTAATTTTGAAGTCACGGCTGGTCGGTCTGCTTTGAGAGCTCCTAATCACACAGAACGTCACAGTGTATCTGCAGAGGGCTGGCAGGAGGAAGCAGTGGCACAGCGATGAATGTGATATTTACAGCAGAGAGGATGCATGTATTCACAGAGGAAGAAATGTGGCATCCTGGTCGCAGCATCACTGCTGCTGTTCCTAAACTGAAGAACCTCCAGGATTTAACGCAGTTTCCTGTTTAAAAATACCAGAAATGTACTAGAAAGGTTACTTGAATGTACAGCGAGGCAAAGAAATGCCTGATAAGAAATAAAGAGACAACCGAAATGTTAGCAACATCCAACATTTATTCATTTATAACAGCCATGTCACATTTTTTTTTGTTCCTGTCCTGAGCTCAAATGCCCCATTTTGCTCTTCAATACATCATAAAGCATCGAAGTAATTTGTATTCTGAAGTTATTCCATTAACATGCACTCCTCAGAAGCATTCAAATGTCAAGCTGATGATTTATGCATTCCAAATGCATTGACGCTCCAGCATCTGGTGCGACGTTCATTGCATATGAACAGAAATAACAAAAACAGGTATAATCATGTAATAGAATGTCATCATGAGACTGAATGTAAGAGAAATGGTTACTTAAAAAAGGGGTTTTAAACTTTCCACAGACCATCAAATACAGTATGATGATCTCCTTGTGATGTATCCCCTTCCTAAAATATAAAAGCAGCTATATATTTTGATCTATAAAGACCCATTTATTGTCACACCCCTGGACCTGTTTTGTTGTGTTTTCTGTCCCCATGTGCTCGTGATTTCTGACCAGTCATTACACTTAAAAATATAAAATGTTGTGGGATTTACTTATCATTTGCATACAATAGAAATAGAAGTAACGCATTAATTTAAATGTGCAATTTTGAAGCATGAAAACACAGACTGTGTTTTTGGTTACACTTTATTTCAAGGTGTCCTTGTTACAGTGTAATTATACATTTAAGTACTGAGTAATTAAGGGTTAGGATTAGGGTTTGGCTTAGGGTTACGTGCATGTAATTATATATAATTTATTGTTATTATAATAGTTAAAATAACTTTAACTTAAAATAAAGTTTTACCATATCTTCTTGTAAAATGTACTCCAACAATCTTTATTTACAACTTCTAAAAATATTTTTTATGGTGTAGAATTCTGTCAATTTTAACATATTTTATATTTTATCTAATTTATAACATTCTATGTCCAGTTTTATTAATATATATTTTTTTATTATCGTTTTTCTATAAAGTCCCTAGCAGTACTCTGAAGGCCTGAAAACCCCTTATTATTAATTGTTATTAGCTTTATGCATTCATGATATTACCTCTGCATGCAATAATTTACATATCATACTAAGGTAAATGCTTTGCTCATGAATATTGAGAACATGCTCTTGGAAGATTACCAAGAAATGTCAGCGCAACCCAATTAATAACCACGCATATGCCTTGATTTCTTGTCGTATGACAATTTAGCACAATTTCTCCCATTATAATCAACGAGGCAGTCTACACTGCAGTTGCGTTACAACGTGGCATTAGTCGAAATTCGATCAAGTGTCACCGGTGTGCCCAAGTCATTTTCCATATTCCCTTCTTTCATCTTTCTACCTCTTTCCCGAATACTATTCTTGGTGCTCCGGCAGGCTTCCAACAGATGGCAATATTGCATCTTTGGAATCTCCTCCTGCCATTACTGACCTCAGTGTGAGAGAGCAGCTCTGTAAACCCCAAACAAATGAAGGCAGAGTTAATCTCCTTTGAGCGGGTGGTAATGATCATGGCTAATTGTGAGTGAGTGGGCAGCACTATTAGAACAGGACACACAGCTCTGGCATGCCCGTAATCAGTGCAGGCAGGGGGAGTGAGATAAGCCCCCATCAAGCTGCCTGTGGAGTGAGGAAGTGTGCAGCATGCAGCTGAGTCTGATACTCTTATATGGCCCGCACGGGTCCATCTGGGTTTGATCTCGACCATCCAGCACGCATATCATCCTTCTGCTCTTTTCCTAGAATCACATTGATCGATCTTGGTCTGTTTTTTTGGCTTACAAAAGTCAAGTCTTGTTTACATGCTGAGAGAGGAAGAACTGGGACGTTATTGTTGCATCAGCTCTTGCTGACTCGCTCTCCCCATCTTAAGAGGCCAATTACACATCAGAGAAACACTCACAGATAATCTCTCCCCCTCCGTCTCTTTCTTCCTCAACTTTCCAAGACTCTCCTCCTTTCAGATCAGATCATTCTTTTGCGTATTTAAAGGTGAAAAGGTTAATTTCTGTGTCATTAGAGCCACCAGATGAAATTGCAAAAATAATGACTCCCTCCAGCCAAGTTTTGGTTCAAGGTCTGAAGGTTTAGTTGTTGAGCAGCACTTGCTAGTCCTTGTTTGGGTTTCTCCATTAACAGCCATTCAAACTTCTGATTCTGTATTCTGATAAACAACATCACAAGCAGTATATATTACACTCTTATTTTATCATATTATAGTATTTATTTATTTATCCATTCATTCACCAAACCGCATATGTAGGCTTTATATGTATGTTTATTGTTTGTTTTATTTGTCCATCTACCCACACATTGTCGAAACCTCTTGTCCTATGTAGGATTTATTTATTTATTTATTTATTTAGACAAAACAATACAGATTTTTAATATATTTTCATAATACGGAATCAAACATAATTAAGTTCCTCTAACGCCATGTGGTTTGTTGATTTAAAAAATTCATTTGGGGTTGTCATAATGCAAAAATACTGATGCAAACAGTTGATCTTTTTTTTATTTTTTTGGGGCCAACACAATATTTTTTAGTGTAGAATCTGCAACTTGAAACTAGAAATTCATTTTTAGATTTCCGATGTTCAGAGAAATCAACCTACAAATGATTTCCACTATAGTAAATGGATGGATGTCATCTAAGTCTATAAAAGTTCAGCTGTCAATGGAATTTCATTGACTTGTCTGAAGTCATGATGACCTGAGAAAATGTGCTTTGTACTTTAAAGGTCTGAAGGAATGCAACTGAGAAAGAGCACAGATATTCAGTTTCAATAGCACTCAAATACAAGTTCCCCATATGATACTTACTGTAAGTATAGTAATGAAATACAATTACTCAAGTAGCTAACACCTCTGCCTGCAGCCACATTCCAACATCGACTGTATAACCTTTCCAGAAGAGTGGAAGATACTCAAGGGATAGATTAATAATGCTTACATTTAAAAAAAAAAAAACACACACACATCACCTCTAAATAAGAAGAACAAATCAGCTAATCTCAAGCTCCGTTTCAGTGAAGGTCATGACTTTATAAAAGCGCATTGCAGATATGGATCATTGCATGAATTATTCTTTCCTCTTCCTGGAACTGATCAACACTGCTGTTGAGCATTATCACTCGAGGCGAGCTGTGTCATATGTGTTGTGTCAACACGAAGACCAGCTTTCATTGCGCAGATTGAGGAAGATAAGGGAAAATGCTTCTGCGAACAAACAGACACACATCTATAAGTCCCACATACTGAGTAGCGTGCTCAGTATGTGGGAGAAGCTTGCTCATTGTTTACGTTAAAGGAAATGAAAACACACTGTCAGACTTTATCAAGAGTTTCATTTTTACCACAGGAGGTACAGGTGAGTGACGCACTATTCTGGATTCATAATCAGCAATGATTCATCACAGACTTGGTCTTGCGTAGCCAGACTTCTGACTAACTGCATAAAGCCTGATCCACAGCTAATTCTGGCCAAGAACCACCTACTTATACACGAAAAGACAGACAGGAAGAGAAGATGTAAAGCAATAAATCACAGTTTGTTTTGTTTTTATGTGTGGTTGAGGGGTGTGTTTATATGAAGTAGTTGACACTTCAATTACAGACCAGTGAAAAACTTGTTGAAATAATTGCACAGCAGTGTTGGTCAGCAATCAGTACAAAAACACTAAAGAAATTAGCAGAAGTGTGTGTAGAATTAGTAATCAGATTCAGTAGTTATAAGTACAGATTATGTAATGACACTACCATGTCATTACATGCTAATGCTAAGTGTTTTTATGTTTTTGCAAAAAAGACTCTTATGCTTACCAAGGATGCATTTATTTGGTCAAAAATACAGTAAAACAGTGATATTATGAAAGAGTTTTACATAATTTTGTTTTGTAATATGTATAAAAATGCAATTTATTCCTGTAATGGCAAAGCTGAATTTTCAGCAGTCTTTATAGATCTGGTGCTCATGAAACATTTATTATAATCAGTGTTGAAAATGGTTGTAATGCTTAATATTTTTGTAATATATTTTTCAGGATTTTTGAATGGAAAGTATAAAAAGAACCTATAATTTACTTGAAATAGAAATCTTAACAACATAAATGTCTGTACTGTCACTTTTGATCAATTAAATGCATCCTTGCTAAAAAAAAAAGTATTAATTTCTTCAAATAAATAAAATAAAATGAATAAAATAAAATAAAATAAAAAATACCCTAAAAACTTGTACAGTTGTTTAAGTTTTAATGTCTTTCAAAGATTTTATGTCACTTACCATGAAAACGTTGACAAATCTAATGATTATTTGCAAAAGTAATCTAAAGTCTCGTCTGTATTATGCATTAAATTATGAGTGAATGGATAAATATTAAAACTTACAACCTACAACCTAATGATTTCACAGCCAATACTGGCAAAAATAAAATAAAATAAAATAAAATAAAATAAAATAAAATAAAATAAAATAAAATAAAATAAAATAAAATAAAATAAAATAAAATAAAATAAAATAAAATAAAACACACACACATATATACATGTGTGTGTATATGTGTATCTAAAATTATTACTTTGCACATCAAACTGGAATCTGATAGGATATTTTAATGTTGAAATGATGGCACTATTCATCTTGAAATCAACTGAATATTTTTTACATCAATAATTTTAACATGCATTTATAATAACTATAAAAACACTGTAATTCTTCTACTGTGTAGCCACCAGACGCAATGCATCCTACAGAAATAAAAATGAATGCAAAGCCATTCAAAGACTGAATCAGTTATGTTCGTCCATACTGATTTCTTTCTAGACTCCGAAACAACCATGTGTTGTGGATACATCACAGTTGTATGAGGTTCATTGATTATTAACCTCGGAAGAGATGTTTGTGATTGGTGTCAGGGTGTCACGCAGCAGAATTCACCTAATCTCACCCTATTCATTGCTGCCTGATCTGCTTTTATAATGCACACCTGTGCAGCTACTTGAAGGCACCATGACAGCAGATGTGTCCAGAATCTTCTGTCAAAATTGAATGTGAACCTTTAAATTATGTGAAAATTCACCTACCATCAGAACTATGGAACAGTGTGGAATACATTATGTGGCAGTCCAATTAACCTCCCCTTTCCACTGTCCTAAACGAAAAATAGACTGTAAATAATAATAATAATAAAAATCAATGAGAAATTCACCATTACAAATGCTCATACTTAAGGTTAAGGATTTTATAAACCTCAAACCCTGAGAATTATTCCAGCTCAAATGCGTACACTGTTTATTATATGGACATGAATAATACTTCAAATCATGCAGCTTTTTGAGAGGTGTGATATTACTTTTTTACCGGATCAGTCAGATGTTTTTACCTAGCAGACAAAAAAGGGCATTAAAAACCCCCCACAAACTTACATTCGAGAAATATTTGGACTTATAAGTTATATTTTATTATAATGAATAAGTTATAAATAAATAAATATAAAATAGTTAAATATAAATAAATTATAGTTTTCATTTATAAGACATTTACAATGTTACAAAATATTTTTCTAATAAATGCTGTTCTTTTTGATCATTCTCATCAAAGAATCTGGAAAAATTGATAACAAGAAATTTTTCTGGAGCACCAAATCAGCATAATAAGAAGGATTTCTGATAGATATGTGATGCTGAAGACTGAAGATTGAATGGCTCCTGAAAATTTAACTTTGCCATCACAGTAAAAAATTTGAATTTAAAAAAAAAAAAAAAAAATAATATATATATATATATATATATATATATATATATATATCATATATAATATATATATAATATTAAAAAAAAATATTGCTGTAATTTTAAATCGAATATTTCACAATATTGCTGTACTTTTGATTGAATAAATGTATCAACATAACAGATATGTTACCCTGGACCACTAAACCAGTCATGAGTAGCACAGGTATATTTGTAGCAATAGCCAACAATACAAAAATCATTAGGATATTAAGTAAAGATCATATACCATGAAAATATTTAGTAAATTTCCTTCCATAAATATATCAAAACTTAATTTTTGATTCGTAATATGCATTTTCTCAATATTTAGCTTCTTTTGCACCTTCAGACTACAGAATAGTTGTTCAATATCTAAGACAAATATTGTTCTATCAAACCATACATCAATGAAAAATCGTATCTATTCAGCTTTCAGATGATGCATATACAGCGGGTAAAATAAGTAATGAACACGTCTCAGTAAATATATTTCTAAAGGTGCTGTTGACTTGAGATTTTCACCAGATGTCGGTAACAGCCCAAGTAAACAAATAAGTTCAGAAATTAAGCTATGTGAAATAAAATTTGAATGACACAGGGAAAAAGTATTCAACACATGAAGAAAGGGAGGTGCAAAAAGGCATGGAAAGCCAAGACACCAGCTGAAATCTATCAGTAATTAGAAAGCAATCCTGCCTCTAGTCAATGGAAATTAATATTGGCTGATTCAGTCCCAACACCTACAGTACCAGAATGAAGAAGGTGAGACAAGGGTGGACATTTCAGCAAGACAATGATTCCAAACACAGCCAAGGAAACTCTCAGGTGGCTTTAGAAAAAGAAAACAAAGCTGCTAGAATGGCCCAGACAATCACCTGACTTGAATCCAATAGAAAATAAGAACTAAAGATCAGAGTTCATAAAAGAGGCCCACAGAACCTTCAAGATTTGAAGACTGTGTGGAAGAATGGGCCAAAATCACATCACACAGCTTTAATTTTTTAATGTTTTGACATAAATTCAATTCATTCTTATAGAAGAAATTCACTCAACCCTAACCTAGATGATAGTATAAAATGATTGCACGTATTTTACAGACGACCTAGCGCTTACAGGTTTTACTCAGTACAGATCTGTCAGATTCAACTGGAGCAGTCAAGCGTACTCTTGTTGCTCTAGAACAATTTGGTGCCAACATACCTGATTCTACTTACCAGACACTTCTCTGAGCCTTCATTAGCAGACTCAGGTGTGTTTGTGTCAGACAGGGCACTCAGTAAATCTAAATACGCTGTCACTCCATGCGGAGAAGATCACTGGCCCCTTGTGCTTGAGGTGTAGGCCTTTGTGGCAAATCATGTGCGAGGTAAGTACAAGATTTCTGTTGTTTGACTGGAGGACCTGTCTGTGCCACTGAATGTAACACATCCACGTGAGACCTGGCTGTGTTTCAGTGGGCCTGGTGAGTGTTTGTTTTTCCAAGACAGAGTGAGGCTAATGAGACAGTTGGTGGAGAGCCAAAACACGTCTCGCTCTTCTTTCCTCTCTTGTTTACTTGCCATTGAATAATGCATGTTTGACTGTTAGCATCACATGATAGTCCTGTACGCTTCCACAGCCGTTTCTCATTTGTTTGTCGTCTTACAGAGGATGCGTTTTCCTTTGATCCGGCAGTGGACAGTCTTGCGGAACAGGTGAGTGCTGTTTTAGTTGACCTGTCAATAAAACACAAAGACGTTTATATCTGAATCTTTAAAGAGAACGTCAGCTTGTTTACCCTCCTACTCTAAACGTGGCTGAGGACTTTAACAGAGTTGTGTTTTGCTTCGAATCAGGACATTATTATGCAGTTTCACCTTGCGTGACTCCATTCTGAAAAGGCTCCTCTTGGTGTAACTATCAATAGGATTGACAAGCACTATAACAAAACAAGTTGAGAAAGCCATTAACTGTAATAGGGTTTTCGACCTTCAAAACATTAGGGAGGTGAATTGCGGGCACCCGGTTCCTGCTAATCTGGCATTAAACGGTCGAGCCACGCAAGAGCAGAGCGCCGACTTCATGAGGTGTTCGAAATGAGCTAGATCCAAGTGGACGAGGAGTTGACCTCCAGGCACAGGCACTTCACTCAACACTTTGGATAAGAGGTGACATATTGTACGCCTTAAGTGCTGCCCAGGATGGAGAAAATAATTGGTTTCAAAGGGAAGACTGCAGCCAGATTCCTGCTCCTCGATTTTTTTTTTTTTTTCTGCTAACAGGCCTTTGGAGAGGTACCCTCATCAGTCTAGCTGATGACAGATTGCTGAAGTATTCCTTTTTGATCTCTGTATTCAAATAACAGCTGTCATTTTAAGAATGCTTCAGATTGTTCTTACAGGAAGCTCATCTGTCTTTCACACATTGGATCTTATGCCAAGTTCCCATTTCAGCACGGTTCAAGGTATTGACTTGTGTATTTCCAATGGAAAAGAGATTTTCTTGAACCCCCCCATTTCTCAACTGAATGTCTTAAGTCCAAATATATATCTGGAATATTTTTCTTATGGGGAAAAATGACATGCTATTCATATTACCTTATCTATATATACAACATTATTATACTTCCTCTATTATGAAAAAGGTCATAATGGATGAAGTTTACACTCCTGGAAAAAAAGTTAATATATATTGCTTCAAGAAAAAGTATTTCAGAACCACTGAATTTTTGTGCTTTCTGACATTAGTTTTATTGAAAACACAATACAAGTTAAGAGTAATAATTAAAATAATAATAATAATGATAATAATAATACTTAATCTTATAACTTATAGTTATAACCTGCAAAGGAATCATGGCACAAAAGAAAAAAAAATGTTAAGGGGAAATAATTAAGTTTTAGGACCAATGATTTTGTGTTTTGTAATATTATTTTAATGACAAGTAAACAATTTTCCTCAACCCAGTTCTCATTATTGTTCTTAAAAAAAACAAAAAACTGTAATATGCCAAGAATATAATTTAAATTTGTGGGCCTTAATTACCCCCAAATCACTTTCTATTTTTCAGTTAAACTTATTAATTTGAGTGTTTAAGCTCCAAATACACATCCACTTTTTATTTCTATGTGTGTTAAACACCGAGGATTTCTGTCTAATCGCAGGCAGGCTATTATCTGACTCTGTGCATTTTGTACCAGATGCTTTTGTTTTTGTATAATTATATTACAGCAAACCCATTTCTTTTACTCAGATGCGAGTAATTATTAATCTTTGCACAATGCTGATTTAGGTCTTTCGAACCGCACCACTACCTTGATGTTTTACCCCTTTGGATAGCCAAATCTCTTACATGTATTGATTTTAAAAAGTGCTAGTCTTAAATTCTTCTCTTTGTAAGCCCTGATATCCGGTGTCCTTGTTTTAGCATTGTTTCAGACGAGCTGTCAGAGTCGAGGAGTGGATCAGTCAAAGACATTAGAGCAAGCATTCATCAGACACTTAATTTACACCTGTTTCTGCTGCGTAAGACAGACAGCCAAGAAATACAGTGTCACATCAATCTTCCTGCTGGCTGACTTAAATGTCCCCGTGAGCCAGAGGAACATCTCCTCTCCGTTCCTCCCTCCAGCTGCGTTTTCCCTGAAAATAACCCACGTCGCCCCAAACGAAGCCCCACTGTTATCTACGAATCTCTAGCAATCAAGCAGTGTCCCCTTAAGTCTGAAACAGAGAAAATGTTAAGTGGATCACCCCAGTTTGCCTGTTTGAACATGAGGATGGAGGGTGGAGAATACGCCACTAATTGCCTGTAATATGACAGGGCTGGTACCCCACCGGCAACACCTCCTCGGTGGACGTATGGACCCCCTTTTGAGTCGCATCACACTCGATTGGCCAACTTAGCCTTGACAGAGCCATCCGCTGGAAACGGGCCACTCAAGGCACTGACATCTGCTTCATTCCCAGTGAGAATCCGAGTGTGTGGGAGTGAAGCAACCTGGCAATCTGCATGAAGGATTGCCTGAAGACTAGCGTCGGGGAGGGCAAGGTCTACCTTCATTTCATGTGTATTCTGCTCTTTTATCGATTTTTATAAACTTACGTAACTAAAGAAAAGACTACATGGATTTCATTTCCCCCCCCATCTGCTCTAAGACACCTGGTCTGGGGTTGCTAGGTAACACATTGTACCGGGATGTTTGATGTGTGTGCTCTTTGCAAATTGCTTTGATCCCCTAGACACTGACAGTCTCATCCTCAGAATTGCCTTCCCTGGGTGCATTTGGCACTTCATCATTCTGTGGACGTAACTACATTTGAAAGCTGAAAGTGTGATAAAATAACTACCTTGTTAGGCTGGGAAAGAAGGGAAAAGCATGTAGGAAAAAAGGAGTTGGATTGTGTTGAGTTGAACAACGTGGCTGCTCATTAATGAAGCACATGGACTGTCACTGATTGGCTGCGCCACATGTCTACTTCCAACCCAACTTTCATCTACCATCAGAAAACATGCTCATGTGTCATGTCAGTGAAACTTGGATGCAAATCAATGCATAAACATTGTGCCCCGATCAAACAGAAAACTTTCTTTGAAACTTCGAGAGCTTTGGATATTATCATGCTCTACAATCGGCGCTCTGCTCTTGTTCTCTCATCTCTCGATCTTGTGTCACATTTTGCACTAGCTCTGCTCGACAAAATGGGACATTAAAAACATGTGAAATAATTCCGTCTCCTTCCCACGGCTTTTATCTGGCTCTCACTCCTGAAAACATGTTTTTAGGCATTATTTTTTTCTTTATACTAATGGAGCCTAGATTCATTAATAAGTGTTTTGTAGAACAGCCCTTCTTTAGATGTATCATCTTTGTGTGGGCTATGCTGCCTGCTGTGAGCATTATGCAGGTTCTAACAGGTTTTTTTAAATATAAAATTATTGAGCATTCTTAAAACGCTCCCCTGCAGATAACCCGGAGATAAACAATCTTTGAGACAGTTTCAAGTTAGGGGGGTCTCTGCTAAATAACATATTGTTATTCATTGTTGATTAGACTGCTTCAAATGCAATGCTAATTAAGACAATTTATTAATTAATGAGATTGATGTTTACAGGTATATTTCATATTCTATTTTCTGCTGTGGTTTGTTTGCCAGTAGGTGGCAACATGTCACAACTGCCTTTAAGATTGAGTCATTGAATCATTCATAAATGATTCATTCAAATCACTGAATCATTTAGGAACTGAAACAAATGACTCTATTTATAAGAAAGTCATTGAATCATGCAATCTGTTTTGCTCAAAATAACTGATACATATAGGAATGAAACAAGTGACCCTCTAGTGATTAACTGATTCCTTCAATGGATTCATTATTGTCCTGTTGGGTATGTATAAAATAAATGTCATATAATGTGAAAAAACAACAACAACAACAACAACAACAACAACAACAACAACAACTCTCTCTGTGCTGTAATATAAAAAGGCTATTATTAAAATATTGAAGTATTTATTTGTAATATTTTAGTATTGCATTTTATGGTAAGTAGTCTATATTTACAGCCTTTATGCTGATACAAATGAAAGTGTTTTAGACTTTCATAGTCATGAATTGTCATGAAAATGTCTTGATAATACATTTTATTCTGTTTTTCATGATTGTATCTCAGTTCAAAAGAGCTTCTCACAGGACTTACTATGAAGATACAGTGAGCAGAAATTTCAAATGAAGGATTCTGACAGACCCTCATGCCAGCAGCTGGAGTCTACATCTGCACCTAACAGGCAAATTAAGTGCATTTCATTTCTCCAGGTGTCAAGGGAGGTGCAAGAGGATTAAGAGCAAACCTAATGAAATTCTGATGAAAATAATTTCCAGCCACCACAGAAAATTCCAGGGCAGTTTAACGATTCAAACCATTTTGCCATCAATTAGTTCAGAGCTGTTTCCGCATATGCTTTTGCTTAATCAATGCTGGTACAGTTGGGACTCCAAAGCAGTTGGAAACCATTTTTAATAAAGAACTGGCTTTAAATAATGACAAAAGAGAGGTAATTAAATCAATGATGCACTACCAGTTACCTAACACAACAGTAAAACTGCAAACTGCTAAAAATAAAGCTTGATCTGTATGTTTAATAAAAAGATAACATAGGACAGGAAATTATGGGTAGAGATGGAGGGAATGAGATTAGAAAAATGTCACAAGCTGGATTGGAACTGTGCTTTCCACATGAGCACCACAGCTCTAGGTGTTTTGACATAGCTAATACTAAAACCAAAACCTTACTGATTTCATAATCCTCAATATCATCACAAAACAAATGATTAACTTCAACTGACAGCTGAAGAAAGTTCAAAAGCTTTTTTTTTTTAAATAAATCTTTTGTAATATTATAAACATTGTCTTTACTGTCATGTTTGACCAATTTATTGCATTCTTGCTGAATAAATGCATTAAATGATAAAACATAAATAAAAAAATATTTTTTCCTACAAACTTTTGAACAGTGTATACTCACATAAAGCAATATATACTAAAATGGCAGCACATGAATTTTGCAAGCTAAATATCAATTGCACATAAGACTTGTTTAGTCAGAATACATGTCTACTTTTTAATGTTCATCAGTGGAGAAACATACATTTGGCCACATTATAATGTAGTTATAACCGCTAACTAGTCAAAGTAACAAGAACCAATGCTGCATTCCAATCAAGTGCAAAAGTCATATTTCCCTATTTCTACTATAGGAAAACTGCAAAGGAATGCTGCTTAAATTCAGATCTCCAACTTGGAAACAATTAACATTTAAACAAATAAAATTACTCAAGGTACTGATAATAAAACCAGTTTAGCACACTGATGTGCAGATACAGTCGTGTACAGTAAACTTTACTTTCTTTTGAAAAACCAGCACTGCAGAGAATTACTGCATAGAATTATTTTCCCTTTACAATACAACTACTAGGAGACACCTTTGTTGACAAGTGAACACTTGCAAAACTAATGTTAGTGTTTCCATTTTGTTCCATAATATGTGAGCTTCTGAACACCAGGCAACAGAACGTCTTTATGGCTTGAAGGCTAAGATATCAAGTAATAATATCCCACATCCGACTTTGAATGTAACACTGCATAAACACCCTACAGCTTTTGACTGCATTAAAAAGAAAAGGATTGAATTGTCTAGGGGCTGATGGAGTCTTTTGGGGTGACGTTGCTTCCCATGTTGCTGTCTTTAGATATTACCTGCCTAAAACAATCTAAATGTCTGAGCTGTGTGCTCTGATCATTAGCTTGCCGCTGACAGTGAGGTTGATGCCGTTTGTAGTATGACAGCACAAAAAAATCTCCCCAGTCGGGAGAAACATGATTGACAAGTGGTGGGATTACACACAAACTCACAACACTAACAGCTGTCGTCATTAATTTGCCCAAACTAACACCGACTAATCATCAACGAGGGGGATAAGGCACATCCACGGTTTGCTTGATTGCTGGATGGGTCTGAATGACAAATTGGCTACAGACTCTATTGCCGAATCATTGCTGAGGGCAAGAAGAAGAAGAAAAAAGTAAAAGAGGAAAGGCTTGCAAGGTTGTTTCCATGCAATATTAATTCACATCTGAGAATACAGCAGCTTCAAGTTGTTTTAGATCAAAAGCTTTTTTTCTTCAGAATCAGGGGAGAGTGTGTTTGAGTGTGGAGGAGGACTGCGCAGGCAGCTGTCTGTCTTTGATATTTTGGTGCATATCAGATGGCAGCCATGTAGACTGTGCTTTGCATATACTCTTCTGCATGTTCTGTCTCCTGCTCAGAGAAATCTGCCTCTGTCAGCTATCTGGGGGCATAGTATAGTATTACATTGAGCTTGAATCCAATTTTCATGTCACCCAAAGTGCCTTGGCAACTGCGCACATGCTTTACTTGTAGCCTCTGTCATTATTCGCTTTCTTTTCCTCCACGTTTACATAATCACTGAAGTGTTATGCTGTCTTGACTCCCTGTTTAATCTCAGGTTATAATTAAATAATCTTTACGCAATCTTTTGTCTTCTACAGTTCAGAGCTCGCAGATCTTCTCGAACACTGGAACAGATAAAATGCTGTTTGCTTATATTGTTGTACTGACGAGCATCAAAACAAAAGTTTCTCAAATGCAGGGAAAAGATAGTTTTCCTTCTAATTTTCAAAGCTCATCCGTATAAGGTGAAATATTCACCACGGCAGACACATTAATTTTCCAGCTATGCATGACACAGGCAATGCGAATGGCACATCCTCTGCATACTGAGATGGCATAAACAGACTGTGAGACAGACACAATGGCACTGATGTACATTCAGCTCCAATTGTCCACCAAATACACCATGACAGAATGCAAAACATCTACCCAAATAAATTCAAAACTTAATGCACCAGTTTTAGAAATTAACTGTCTGTAATGTATTTTTATGTATTTATATAATCTGTGGAAGGCACAGGACCATGAAATGTTTGTTCAATCATATTCTAAGATAGGCTGTCCTACCTGCCTGTCAATGTATGTATTTGCATACCTTCATGCACCCTGTCTGCACAGACATGTAATGTCATCAGCGCATTCAAACAGACTGAGGGAGAATGGAAGGCGTTATTATTGTAAAATTGTGCGCTTTTTACTGTAATGTTTTCTTACTGGTGATTGAAAAGTGGTAATCTGACAGAGATGCATTTAAGCCTTCAGCAATGCCGTCTCTCATGGTATCACTGGTTAGCCTCTGGTCTGCCTGTGTTTTGGAAGAGGCGTGACTTTGGAGAGTGATTTGCAGGGAGGGTGGGAACTTATGCTTTCAAAGCTAGATTGCTATTGCTAGTCTCTCTAAGTCCTTAGAATCTGTCTAAGTCCTTATGTTCTCTCTTTAAATTGCATTTCATGAGAATTTTTCTTTCTGATATTCCAAAGCATGATGTATTTTCAGTGTGAAAACAGATGTGCAAAAGCAACCAGAACCCCTTGTGTAGTTTAATATTTAATTAAAGCATTGTGAGACTTGTTGAAAGAATGTCAAGGGGAGATGTGTTGAAGAAAACACCAGAGATGAAAGATCATACATCTGTGGAATTACATACTTAATGAAGTTATTCTACTTCTTGCTGGATGTTTTTCAGACAGTTTTCCAAATGAAGAGATTCACACACTTCAAGCCTGCTTTAGCCAATATCCTATGGTGTTTTTGTAAACACTGCATTTCACATTTGATTTATGCATCCAACTCGGAGTTAATTTCTTGCTTCAAAGGAAAAAGTTTTATTTTTTTTTTTTTTTTCTTCTGGGTGGTAAATGCAAATATTATACTTGTATGTATATAATACAACTCTATACTATTAAGTCAAGAACATGTCTTCTCTAAGTATTATAAGTGAAAAATAAAATCTTGAGGGTTGCTTGAAGGGGTATCTGGCAAATCTAGAGTTTTATATGGATTTAAATAAGCCAGACATGGAAGCGAGTGTACAGAAAAAGTACATCTAATATGAAAATATTTATTTTTAGCAAATCTAAAAACACATGACTACAAATAAAAACTGCTACTTACAATGCATACCATTTTCTTTTTTTATATATATAGTTGCCATTAAACATATGTATATCAACAGATCTATTCTTCTGTAATTTGTGACATACATTCAGTAAAACTGATTATCAAAAAAGAATGTTGAGTGGGGGCTAGTGTTGACAAAGGTACCAACCGTGATACCATTCGGTACTGAAATTTAAAAAATGTCCCATGTCCCAACATTTGTTGAGCAAATTTTTACACCTGGTCATTGTGTTCAACAAATATGACTGTGATTGGCTACAATGATCATCGCTTCACCCTCTTCACCGAGCACTCACAAATAAGCAAACAGGAGCATTTAAAAGTTGTGTCTATCAGCAGATCTGTTTATTTTCAGATATATTAGGGATCCACTGGCACCATGACAGATGACGTGGGGTGCTGTTAATGCTGGAGCAGGCATTCTGAGCTGCAGCTTGTTTACAAGCAGAAGAACACATACACATGCGTCATGGTACTCTCATGAACGTGCGTTGAAGACTGACGTGTAAGAGAAGAAACTGTTGCTTTCTCTGCACAAAAAGTATTCTCAAAGCTTCATAAAATTAAGGTTGAACCACTGATGTGACATGGACTGTTTTAATGATTCTCTTACTACATTACTGGGCCTTGAACGTGATAGTTGCCTTTCTGTCTATGCAGGGTCAGAAAGCTCTCGGATTTTTATCAAAAATATCTTAATTTGTGTTCCAGAGATGAAAGAACATCTTACGGGTTCAAAAACAATATGAGGGTGAGTAGTTAATGACAGAATTTTTTTTTTTTTTTTTTTTTTGAACTATCCCTTTAATTTGTTTCCTCATTTTAGAACATTTTGGCCACTGTGTATGAATGGCCACAATTTTAATAACGATGAGAGGTCACCAATTGACTAAGAAAAAACACAACTAAAAAATTAACTATAATAGTAACAACCTTACCATAATTCCCCATGTTTATGCTTGTACAGGATGCATTTGGCTAAGAATAAAGACGTCTTGCTGCTTCACTTTGAGAGTAATCATGTTCTCAGAGTGGGGTCACTTCTTCTCCAAAACTACAGTAGGACATTTGTTTATTAGCATTTTTGTCTTGACTAACACCTTTTGCTAGTGTATTATTTTGAATTGTATTATTTGCTTTTTCACTCGTTTCCACTGTTTCTCAAGGGTGCTGCCGTCTGAGCCCAGCAGCCCTTATCTGACCCACCACTGCAGTGAAAAGTTAATTCCAGCCTTTTCGCACGCAATCCATCCTCTTCTGCCAAATTCTCATCTCCCATGAGTGCTATTAAAGTATCCCATCTGCACCTACATTTTAAAGTGTCTTTAAGTTACTAGCCAAGGTTTGCGCAGTTGTCAACATTTGACCCATCCTAGTGAGCTCATGTACCAACCCAAGAGTCATGCAGTTCCCATTCTGTAGGGGCCTGAGGAAAGATAAACTGGAATTGAAGCCATGACCATTTAAGATGAAATCTCAATCAAACAGTATTGCTGTAGAGACGGAAGGATTTTGTTGAATTTAAACACCACAACTGCTCATGCCCTACAAGTCTGACTTTATGGAGATTAAATATTGATAGGATGTCTTGCCCTTCAACAAGAAACTCAGTCTATTCGAGTCGGACAGATGGCCATGCTTTTAGATAACAAACTCTTCTGATAATCCTGTAACTCTGGGCTTAATAGACTTGACAGATTAACATCCAGATTAATCTCTAGGAGGTGGTACATAATTTATTTTTGTTTATTTTATTTATTTGTTAAAACAAAAACTCAGCCAGTGCAGCAGGGTAAATGTCCAAAGTTTTACAGCCTCTTTGCGGAAATCAATTTGTATTATTCATGGAGGGCTCATGTGCCAGAAGGGTCTACAGTTTGCACAGTTTGCAAAATTAATTCTACTAAAGGGTGAAGTAAGGCTACTGGTTCTTCAAAGAACAAGATGAGGATGTCTGAAAGGTGCTTTGATCAGGCTAGGAAGGAATATTTAACGGATTGGCTAACCTAAAAATGAAAATGCTGTCATGATTTACTAACTTAATGTCATTCCAAACCTGTACAACTTTCTTTCTTTCATTGAACACAAAAGATAAATTACCCTTCAAAAGCCTGGAAACTCTCTGGGCAAAGCAAGGTTTTGGACAGTATGAGCATAAATCCTTGTTATTTATTGATGTAAATGCATTAAAGCAACTTGTGATTATAAGTAAACATCAGAAATAATGATTTACTTTTTTGTTTACAGACCAAATAAAACAGCTTGGAGGTTTATAAAAAGCTTTAGCATTTTTCAATGCTCTGAATGAGACTACCAGATTTTTTGATTTTCCCAACTTTTGGAGGGCAATATATTTTGTAGAACAACTGTTGTTTTCTAAACACTAAAAGTAATAGTAATTTTTACTGGGCAAGCTCCAAAAATGCACCACAAAACAACATAAATCACCATAAATGACTCTTTTCATCCACAGCTCTTAAATCTATGGAAGCCTGTTTCCACCACTGAATAATTAAAAAAAAGGCAATTTCAACATTTTATCCTCCATTCTCTGAATTCTGGGTTTACATCTCACAAAATGTTTCCTCCACAAATAAAAATAAAAATGGTAATTGCAACTTTTATCTAACAATTCTGACTTTTCCTTTCAGAAATGCACGTGTAATTTTTCAAAGGAAAAAGTCCAAATTGTTGCAATTACCTTCCTTTTTCATCCTCTAGCAGAAACAAGCTTCCATCCAATTACATACACCATATTTAATGTCAATGATGCCGAAGGTCATTGGATCTTCAATGTCATATGACCAATCATACTGATAAGAAGTGTTTTCAACAAAACATCTGTTACATTTTGGTTAATTTATCACACTATACTATGGCCAAGGCGTGCAATAGCCATTTGCACTATTTGAATGGAAAAAAGCAGCTTAGAAATTCTGCAAAGCATTATTGTTAAATGCAAAATTCATATGGGGTTAAAATGGCCAAGGAAATAATGGCAGAATTTCATTTTTGGGTGAACTACTGTACTCCTTAAACATGACTAACACCCAAAGTGGGCATATACAAATATGCCACTAAAGCAGTTCTAGTCTCCTTACAGGCTTTATACAGGGCACTGGAAAAAAAAAAAGTGGAGCATAGAGAGAAAAAGCGACAGAAAAAGAAAGAAAGCAACTGAGCATCACTCCTAAGGCTGAATCACTGGACAGAAATGTCATCAGTGGCCAAAGAGCAGCGCAGCAGGAGGCCTAAATGTTTCTTTCCTCAGCCTCACAATGACCTGGACACTGTATGTATGACATCAGTGCCTGCCTGACAGAACATTCCCTTTGCTTCATTTGGTTGATTTTAGCCGTTGGAAGTTGACGGCAGAGCTTCTAATAAGCTATAGGCATTTATGACAAGCTTTCGTTCTTTATTTACTGTAGGCTGTTAAGTGGAGTGAGAGACACAGCTTTTGACAGATGGAGAGGGAAAAATAATGCTGAGGTACTTCTCACAGGGCTGACTGCAGGCCTTTAATTCAACATTGACTGCTTCTCTCACCACAGCATGCTGTCATGACCCTGCATTATCTGGGAATAAAAGCGCAATCATACACACATTCTTTGACACAGAAGTCATTGGACAGTGACATGAAATACTTTGGGAAAGTTGACATGCAGTTTACCATGCTATACTTCATTTAATACATGACCCTCTTATGTTTACAACTAAGAGACTACAATTTGTACTTTAAGAATTGACTGTCACATAGCTGAATATTAAAGAACGTTATAATATACACTTCCCTTCCTAAAGTTTGACCTAAAATCTTGAAAATGAATACAAAACAAATAGCCATGTTATGCATCAGCCAACCTACTACTCCATGACATGATTTCGCCTCCAAAAAATGTCTTTCCTCTCTTGTCCTTCCTGAACATGGCAGAATAATGATCCGCCACTGCAGCACATTTGTTAGATTTCAAAGGGCTATTTTTTATTTATTTATTTATTTATTTTTGCTTATGCCAGACACACACTACAATTCTTGTCATCATGCGCACATTTAAGACTCACAGTGTCTTGTTTTCTGTCATGCTGGTGCTCGCTTTGCACAACCAATTGCAAACTAGATCATTCTTCTGTCCTTCAGCTACAATACCAAAAGAAAATGACTGAATAAGGATTAAAAAAACAACAAAAACAAAACATTTAGACAATGCACTAGCTGATTAAATATTTAACAGCAGGACATAAACATAGAATAGAATTTTGCATGCCTTTATTAAACATTTTGTACCTTTCTATAACGTTTTCAGGCCTGGAAAAACTCTGTCTTTTTTTAAACCTGTGCACCCTGTTAATTGACTAAATGTTCCTGTGGCTCAGTGGTAGAGCATTGTGTTAGCAGTGCAAAAGGTCATGTGTTCGAGTCCCAGAGAACATGCATAGTGGTAAAAAAAAATTTATAGCCTGAATGCACTGTAAGTCTGCTAAATACATAAATGTGTACAAACAACGTGGAGGACATTTCTGCACTGATTTGCTTTTGCCATTGTAGCAAATTCCCATTCGAAGATATGAAGTAACATATCTAAAATCTAAGGAGGAGAATGGAGTTTCCTCTTATGGTTCTACACCATTTGACAAAGGTGCTGTATAGTGATTCCTCTGTGATTACGAGACAACGAACCACTTTAAGTGATATTTAGCACCATTTTTTAGAGTTTATTTTGGGGACATCTGTCATAAATTAAAACACTTAAAATATCAAAGTTTGACATTCTTCAGTCTTGGCTTGGCTTTAGCCATACAACTTTTATTTAGAAATCTTATTCTGTGGTTAAGCAACAGGTATAGCTTCATTCTCTGCAACAAGCTACCTGTAGAATCCAGATATATTCTTTAATGACTTGTCAGAGACAAGAGGTGCATAAAAAGGAAAGCAAAGGCCTCTACCCTGACAGTAGCATGTGGACTGCATGGCCTTCAGTCCAGGGTGATGCAGGGAGTCAGCAGTTGAAAACAGGAGTTGCAAAATGTGAGATGAAGATCTCAAGATCAACAACACTTCAGTGAAACTCTTAAGAAATACCTAAGCAGTTTACATGACACTATCCTATTCTTTTCCCATGGGCTATGTTTATTTTTGCAGCATATGGGTTGCATAAATCTGATTTGGGCATCTTGCTCTAAAGCTCAATTAGACAGCTCAAGTGTTTGTACATAGCGCTGCTGCAAACGAAAAAGGACAGATGGGGGAAATTTTTCACCTTTGTAAAAACTTGATATTATTCTTCCTCCTGATGCACTTTTTGTGTAATTATTTTGATTAATAAAACAAGATTGACAATGGAATAATGTATATAAATACTGGTGGTGAGAATGGAGGTATAAATAGATTTAAATGCAAGAGGTGCGCCTCACCACCTGAATGAATTAGTAGTGGTTAGCCATGGAAAAAAGCGTAATTGTAACGTGTGGCAAGTGAAATTCATCTCATTATTATGGAAATTTTTTAATCTAAATTAGCAGAGTTCAACGGAACATGTTCTCTCGGCTCCCCTCCCTCACTTGTTTAGCTTCTTCACCACGATGCATCTATTCCTTTTATTATTTTCCCCTCTCTCTTACTCTCTTTTTCTGATTTCCCTACAGGAAACACTGGCCTGGTAGCCTTGGCCTTCTTAAAAGCGGTATCTTTCAGGGTTGACCTCTGAGATATCTGGCTGACTGCCATTTCCTCTCAACGAGCTCATCAATCCATCCGGTTCTTGAATGGCCTTTATTTTATTGTCTTATGTAACCTACTGTATAGTCATCCGCTCATCCGTCATCTTTAATGTCAAGGTTTTTTTTCTTTCTTCTAAATTCAGTCTTAAGCCTGGTACACTCTGTATGATTTTGGCCACAATTTTGCTGTGTCAGAAACAATTGGGGAATTGTAAATGATTTCTTTTGTCATAGTTCGATCGCTAAGTCTGCCATTGCCGTGAGTGCAATGTGCCAGGAATTGATTTTTATTACAACTAATAAACTTCTACTTTTTTATTTTCTTGCATGAAGGTCACACTAAAACCATCTTGGAAACATTTTATCAGCACTCTAAAAAAATCATGTGCCAGTTTAAAAACAACAACAACAACAAAAATTCATTAACTGAACAGTTTACATCAATATTTTGTTACAACAACTTGTAATGAAATTATGTGCAACCAGCAAACCATATTGAGTTAGAAGAACTTTATAATCTGTAACAAACACTTTTAAGCTGTTTACTGAAAAAGTTGAATAAGTTGCTCCAACTAATGGATTTGGGGGCCTGGAACCAAATAATTTCAGCTTTTTCACTTAAAATCAACAGCTAGAAAAGCACATGTTAATGTAACTTATTTAGCATGTAAATGTAATGAACAAGCAAGATACCACTCATCACTGGCATAAGCACAGACATAGAATCAGTGTAGTATTTACCTTCATGTGGTCTACTCTTCAGCACAATGATAATCACAAAAATGTAAACATAACAGAGACTATTTTAAATGTCAAACATAACAACACTAAACATGAACAGACCTTTCCTTTTACTAAAAAAACAAATAAAATAATTTCAGCATTTATTCACCTTATTAAGTAGGGCTGGGTTTTGACACAAATTTCATGATTTGATTCGGACTCACAAGCTTTCGATTGGATTTCCAATTTGATTAAATTAGATTCAGTATTGATTATTCTGCATATATCTCTCAACCGATGCTGTAAAATATACATGAGAATCACTTGGTCAAGTCAAGTCACCTTTATTTATATAGTGCTTTTAACAATACAGATTGTGTCAGAGCAGCTTTACAGTATCAAATAGGAAAATAGTGTGTCAATAATGCAAAAGGACAATAGTAAACACTCAATTTTCAGTTAAAGGCAGTTCATCATTGAATTCAGTGATGTCATCGCCCAGCTCAGTTCAGTTTAAGTATCTGTGCAATCAAGTCTCGATATCGCTGGAAATTAAGTGTCCCCAGCTAAGCAAGCCAGAGGCGACAGCGGCAAGGAACCAAAACTCCATCGGTGACAGAATGGAGAAAAAACCTTGGGAGAAACCAGGCTCAGTTGGTACTACATTACTTTTATACTGAAGGTTAAAATTAACTGATTTATATACAACACATGATTATATTTCTACTCCAATTAGATTATTTATTTATATTTTTTATTTTTTTTGTGCTGTCAAATGATTCATCGTGATTAAACGCATCCAAAACAAAAGTTTTTGTTTACATAATATATATGTGTGTGTACAGTGTATATTTATTATGTATAAATAAATGCACACACAAACAGTATATATTTTGAAAATATAACCTTGTATTTCCATGTATATATTTATTTATATTAATATAATTAATATTATCATTGCCTTACTCAAGGGCACCTCAGTCGTGTTATTGGCGGTCCGAGACTCGAACCCACAACCTTAGGGTTAGGAGTCAAAGTCTGTAACCATTAGGCCATGACTTCCCACTGGAAATCTATATATAACATGCATTTGTGAAAAAAGTAGCAAAAACCAAGTGTTTCCAAGACAGTTTTAATGTGACATATCCTTTCCCAGACCCAGACATTCAATCTACAAAGAAATTTAATTAAAACCACATCAAACAACCCTATCCCCCACCCCCCAAATAAAAAATGCTGGTAAAGCAAGAAAACAAAGAAAAGTCAAATATCAAATATCTTCTGAGCAGAATGTTTTTCTTGTGTCATTTCAAATAAAGCTGTAATTTTGTTAAATATGTGTATTTATGATAAATCAAATGTTAGCTATCATTTTCATTCTGACATTGTTATTTCTATTACAAAATGCTGTTAATCTGGGATTTGATTAAAATGACACTGAGGTGGGAATATTCTGAAAAAAAAAATGAAAAAATAAACAATAAAAATATCTATTTATTCATCCATGCATCCTAGTATCTCAACATATCAGCTACACCACGCTGGCAGGATGCGCTACCAGCTTAAAGGGGTCATATGATGCTTTTTTAAAGATTATTATTTTGTGTATTTGGTGTAACAGAATATGTTGAAATGCTTTAATGTTCAAAAAACGTATTATTTCTCAAATACTGTACATTATTGTAGGTCCTCTATGCCCCGCCCCTCTCAAAAGCGTTGTTTTCTACAAAGTCCCGCCTTCTGACAAGCACAGTCTGCTCTGATTGGCCAACTGACCCAGTGCATTGTGATTGGCCGAACACCGCAAGCACTCGTCGGAAATGTAACGCCCCTTTCCATAATCATGAGCTACATCTTTCTAAATAAATGTAAAGACAGTTAACAATGTCCTTAGTTTTACCATCAGTTCAAGCCTGAAATGGGAACAGAGTCGCATGACAGACACAGTGATGAAGCTGATATGTGTTTGCAGTACACAAGCCACGGACGGTTAAGACAGCTGACTCCACTGTGTAACCCTGTCTCTCTCCCTCTCTCTCTCTCTCTCTCTCTCTCACACACACACACACACGACGCGCAAAACTCCGCATTTGAAGTCAACAGCAAATACTTTAATAACAAAACATACTTACAGTAGTTGATTCAGAAGTGCCAGATTCTTGTAGCGAAGTCAGAATTACCTCCTATCCTAAGTTCACAAAACGGTTGTCCATAAAATGCATTGCTGTTCTGTTGTAAGTAATCTTAAAGCTTCCTGAATGCGTCTACTTTCGGAAGACCAAATAAAGTGCTTTTGCATTCGCCTAGATACACACAGCATCTCCCTGACATGGCTGCTTCAACAATAACTGTTTACTGAAACCACACCTTCTTTCTTTGCATGAACATTTGGGCAGCATTACGCAAATATTTCCACAAAATGACGTAGATATGTGGGGGCGTGTTTGAACGAGCCATTTTAGGGGGGCGTGGCAGAGTGTTGACTTTGATAAAGAATATCTCTTTGGATTTGAGACTTTAGTCTTTGCAACTTTACAGATCTTCTTTATGCACCAAGAGCTTGTAACTCTCCAAAGAGAAAGGAAAAATTGAAATCGCATCATATGACCCCTTTAAACAATGAGGTCAATTCATATTTAAGGTGGGGAATTTATGACAACAGAATGTCAGGAGGCCAGTTTAATGCCTCAAGTGAACGACTCTCCTTTTTACAGGTGCCGGTCTAACGCTTTATCAGGAGGTTGCGTCATTACACTAGGACTTTTGCACCCATTCAAGCCAAGGAATGATCACCCCCTACTGGCTGGACTAAAACTAGCTGCAGCAACAAGCTACATTTTCACAAATGGCCTCCCACCAGGCTCTGGCCTGCTTAGCTTTAGTGAGGAACCAGACTCTGCCTACTGCATGCAACAGTTGCATTCGTAGTCTGGGCTTAATAAATCTGATCTAATAAAGGAGTAGCACATCCTGATAAGCTCAAACGGCCATCAGGATGTGCTACCAGCCTAAATGTGGGGAATCAATGACAACAGAATGTCAGGATGCCAGCTACATTTTCACAAATGTTCTCCCACCAGTGTACCGACCAGGCTATGGCCTGATTAGCTTTAGTAAAGAACCAGACTCGGCCTACTGCATGCAATGGTGAGCGTGTTTTCATCAAGTACAACATGTTCCTGGATCAACATCCTTGTTGATCCTGGAACAACATTCCAATCAACCAATCAGAATAGAGATATAACTTTTCACTATATATCTGTTTTAGGCTTACACTCAGGGTTAGGTGCTTCTACACTCTTGTTAATCAGCTATCATTTCCCACTGATTTTAGGATTAAATTATGGGTAGGGTTAGGTTTAGGGGTAGGGATTGGGTTAAGTCTATATTTTTGGACATTAATGTTGATCCAGGATCTTCAAAAGATGTTGATCCAGGAACATGTCTTACTTGGCAAAATCACGGCGACCTGCATGCAACAGATACATTTGTAATCTACGCCTTAATGAAGCTGCTCTAATAGAGAGATAGCATATCCATATAAGCTCAATACGGCTGAGGATGCGCTACCAGCCTAAACAATGAGTTCAAATTCATATTTAAGGTGGGGAATTAATAACAGAATCAGAATCAGGAAGAGCTTTATTGCCAAGTATGCTTGCGCATACAAGGAATTTGTTTTAGTGACATAAGCTTCCAGTACACAGAGACAACAACACACAGTAAAAAAAAAAAAAAAAAAAAAAAAAAACTTTGCTTTTACTTTTAAATAAATAAGTGTATAAACCATTGTGCTATAAATGATAATATAATAGGATTGAGTAAGATGCATGGATGTACTAGGATGGAGGGGTAACAAATAAATATAAGGACATTGCACATTTTTATTGCATGAGTGGGGAACATTTAACTGTTCATGAGGTAGATTGCCTGGGGGAAGAAACTGTACTTGTGCCTGACTGTCCTGGTATTTGCGGCTCTGAAGCGCCGGCCAGATGGCAAAAGTTCAAAGATGGGGTAACTTGGATGTGAGGGATCCAGGGGTGATTTTCTGAGCCCTTTTCCTCACTCTGGATGTATACAGTTCTTGAAGGGTGGGCAGGGAAGTACCAATAATCCTTTCAGCAGTCCGAACCGTTCTCTGTAGACTTCTGATGTCTGATTTTGTAGCTGAACCAAACCAGACAGTTATTGAAGTGCAGAGTACAGACTCAATGACGGCTGAGTATAACTGTTTCAGCAGCTCCTGTGGCAGGTTAAACTTCCTCAGCTGGCGAAGGAAGTACAACCTTTGTTGGGCCTTTTTCACAATAGAGTCAATGTGATTGTCCCACTTCAGGTCCTGAGAGATGGTGGTTCCCAGGAATCTGAATGATTCCATTGCAGCCACAGTGTTGTTCATGATGGTGAGTGGGGGGAGTGCAGGGGGGTTTCTTCTGAAGTCCACGATCATCTCCACTGTTTTGAGCGTGTTCAGCTCCAGGTTGTTAAGACTGCACCAGACAGCCAGCTGCTCAACCTCTTGTCTGTAAGCAGACTCGTCAACGTCCTGAATGAGGCAGATGACTGTAGTGTCGTCTGCAAACTTCAGGAGCTTGACAGAAGGGTCTTTAGAGGTGCAGTCATTGGTGTACAGTGAGAAGAGCAGTGGGGAGAGAACACATCCCTGAGGGGCACCAGTGTTGGTGGAGTGGCTGTTTGACATGAATTTCCCCAGTCTCACTAGCTGTTGCCTATCTGTCAGAAAGCTGGTGATCCACTGACAGATAGAGCTAGGAAAAGAGAGCTGGGTCAGTTTGGTCTGGAGGGCTGTTGGGATGATGGTGTTGAAAGCCGAACTAAAGTCCACAAACAGGATCCTCACATAAGTCCCTGTTTTGTCCAGATGTTGCAGGATGAAGTGCAATCCCATCACTAATGCATCATCCACGGACCTGTTTGCTTGGGAAGCAAACTGCAGGGGGTCCAGTAAGGGTCCAGTGATGTCCTTCAGATAAGCCAGAACCAGTTTTTCAAACGACTTCATGACGACAGATGTTAGAGCCATACGTCAGTAGTCGTTAAGTCCTGTTATCTTGGGTTCCTTTTGAACAGGGATAATGTGGGAGCGTTTGAAGCAGGAAGGCACTTCACACAACTTTAAACCCACACAGCTTTAACCCCCCCCCCCCCCCCAAAAAAATAAAATAAAAAAACAATAAACAAAGTCAAATTCCTAATTGAGGTGGAGAATTCATGACAACAGAATGTCAGGAGTCAGTCATGCACAATACCAGCAAGGTATGATGAAAATGAAAGTAATTCTCTTGACAGAAACAACAAAAACCCATATATTTTCCATCCACGCTCATCATTCTTGACTCAGAAAAAAAAGGCAAACAGATATTAGCAATAACATTCCAGTGTTATTTTTATCTGGACCAATAATTCAAGCAGCCGTCATATAAATAGCACGGCCTGAAGCTGTTGCATTGGATTATCAGCAGTCCATACTATCATCAACAGTGATTTCAATCACTTATGAGTTGGACCATCATACGTATGAATAAATACATTAGTTTAGGCCTCACCTCTTTTTCTCAAGGAAATGCATTTACTAGGTAATAGCTGATCAATAAATGGCCTCCCCTACCACCAATTACTTCATTACGAGGTAAACAGAGTTTCAGGTCTTCTAGTTCCTGGTTATATATGGACAATTTCAATGTCAGTCATGCCTTCAAAGCCACACAAGGCCATTACCCACAACTCTTCTCTACTGTGTGTGTAAAGAAGTCCTGTGCATATTTAGTCACAGAACACATGCCACATGACCTTCCTCAAGTGAACTTCACTTTTAGATTAATTGATTTCCTTTAGTTTTTAGGTCTGCCATAAGATATGAGGTTATTGAACTGGGGGGGTTCATCTCTATGATATATGACCCATCTTTTGAAGGCATACACACACATACGGTGTTGCTTACATTGCAGAAGATGAAAAAAGGGTCTGCTTGGCACCCCACCCCCTCATGTTCACACGACTCAATCCCCCGCCAGACTGAGACCCAAACAAGAGTGCTTGCTATTGCATTCCTTCAAACAAAAAAAAAATTCCTTTTTTTTTGAGATCATCCTCTAAGGAATCCCTGTTGTGTTTCGTCTTAGCATGAGGTCGAGACCACAAAGAATAATTGCCCATCCATATAAAAAAGACAGCTTGGATTTGTATGCCATGCGACAGCGTGACTCTGCACCAACTTAGCAAAACAAATGCCATGTTTTAATGGACGGGAAACAGGCAAAATAAGTTGAAACAAATGTCAGGGAACGCTCTCGGCAGGAACTTCATGTCTGAAACATGTTTGGGAATTATTTGTTCCGTATCTAATCTCCTTTGCCCATATCAAACAAGTCTTTTTTTAGAATATTACGTTATCAACATGTTGACATCAGATGTATGTCAAAAGCACTTCAGCCCACAGGAACTCCAAATGTCACATTAGTCTACATCGTATCTGGGGAGCACAGCTGTAAACCTGTGGAATATACCAATAAGTTTCACTAAAGGCTGGCCATATATTCACAATGACAGGGCTTCATCTAACTGATCTCAGTTTCCTCCTATCCATATGAAACGTAGATTGAAGAACAACTGACGTTGAAGGAATGCACAGGGTTCAGTTTAACTTAGGCTTCATCTAGCATTTCTGACATGATGTGTCCAACATAGGGGTTGAACGACTTCTGATTTTTTTAAAGTCGAGTTTTATGTGATGAAAGTCGAGATGAAGTTGAAAAGTCACTGATGACGTCATTAATGAACAAATAAGTCTGGAACTGTGGCAAACCCCTTGTGCACAGCTATGGCATATGACACAGCACTGCCCACATGGCTATTGCTTCTATAACAGCTCATTTTTATCAGTTCTTTTGCCTTTGGGTCGTTTTATTTCTCACATATTTCTGCTCGTTCTAAATCAGATATAGATAAAGTAGCACAGTAAAGATTACATTTATCTGAATGCATTAGTGAGAGCGATTCCGTCTGTGAATTAATTCTACCTGGCAGCGTCTCTCTAGTAGTAGTGCCGCTGTGGGATTTAGGTATTAAGAAATATATGCTTGAACCTTTAAGTTTTTAAGCTATTTTATTGAGAAATCACAGAACAGTGTTGACAGTACATTTTCGCGCTGAATGATTCTGTGCGCGTGCGATCTGCGCGTGACGTATGAGCTAGTGTCTGTAGCCTATGTGTGTGCGTTACTATGGGAAGCCAAACACACCGAAAGTAGGATGAAACAGCGCGGTATTAAAGTGTTCGCGCAGCGCTGACCTGTCATCGGCGCAGCTCAATGGACCAAGCTGACCGCGACCGACTCAACAGCGCAGAGAGGACGTGTTTACCAGCGCCACCAAACTGACAGCGCGGTGCGAGCTTTACTCTTCTTCTAATAACTTTTTATGGCGGATGGCAAACCAACTTTTGTTGCATTTACCGCCACCAGCTGGACTGGAGTGTGAAGCACTAATAAACAACGAATATATACATATTTATATATATACAAATTCTCCTGACTAATCCTATTTCTTTAATGTATTTAACAAAAGAAATGTTATAACTTAATACTGATCTTCACATTATGTTATGTGCAGAAAAAAAAAAAAAAAAAACCTTTTGCAAAGAGTAATGTTCGCATACTAGATTAAATCACTCTCTGTTTAATATAGGAAAACATGAAACAGGTCAATGTATTTTTTTGTATTCAGGCAGAAACAACAGAGCATGTTTTAATAAAATGTAAAAAAAAAATGAAAAAGAAAGGGTAAAACTCATTAAGAAAGTAAGAAACATGGGTGTTGAATCATTTAATTTATCAAGCCTTTTGAAAGAGCATGCAGAACAAGGTAAAATATATGGTGCTATAGTTAGTATACATTAAAGAAATAGGATTAGTAAGGTTAATTTTTATATATATATATAAATATGTATATATTCGTTGCTTATTGGTGCTTCACACTCCAGTCCAGTTGGTGGCGGTAAATGCACCAAAAGTTGGTTTGCCATCCACCATAAAACGTTATTAGAAGAAAAGTCAGTTTGGTGGCACCAGGGTGCAAGGAAGTCGACCGGAAGTTGAAGTCGGCCGCGTGCCGCCATCTTGTAGCAGAACTTCACTTGCGTTAGCATCCCATTGACTCCCATTCATTTTTGCGTCACTTTGACAGCGAATAACTTTACATCTGAGGCGTTTAAAGACTCCATTTGTCCATTATTTATTTCTAAAGATACACGACAATGTATAAAGGGCTCCATTACCTTCTATGTTACATTATGGCCCCGTAGAAACAGTTTTTGTAAAAATAGGCTAACGATTGCGTCATAACCACTCGACTCTCTGTCGCACAGTAGAGAAATTACCGTACAGACAGGAGGAGAAGCTCGCAGGCAATCGGGGGGAGATGTCAAGAGATATGGCGTACTGGCGTTACATTTTAAAATACTATACAAAATAATTAATCAGAATACTTACTCCTGCTCACTCACGCCCAAAGAACTCCCCGCTCAAACTCGCCGTCTCTGCAAGATTAACGATGGCAGTTTGCACGCACAGCTACTAGAAGGTTTACATCTGTCAGACATCTTGCTGACGTCATCAAGCATAGTTTGAGTCTGCGCGTCAGAAACGGAAGTTCTAAAAAATCGCTAAAAACGGGCTTCACTTGTCTCAATTGAGTTCCAATGGGGTCGCTGTGTCCATTTCTTTTACTGTCTATGGGTGGCACTGGTAAACACGTCCTCTCTGCGCTGTCGAGTCGGTCGCGAAACTCGGTCCATTGAGCCGCGCCGATGACAGGTCAGCACTGAGCGAACACTTTAATACTGCGCTGTTTCATCCTACTTCCGGTGTGTTTGGCTTCCCATACGTTACAGTGCAGCAGAGCATTAGATTAGAACAGCGATTAATTTACCTGTACAATAAGCTGTTTAGAATGTGCATTCTCCCATTCAATTTTGAGCATCCAGTAATATAATAACCCATGTCTTGTGGAGCTTTCGGAGTATACATTTATTTGTCATTTTAACTGTTTGGAAACGAGCGTTACATGTGGAAGTCCTTCAAAGATTTCTTATCCTGTTGCGCCCTCTATAGGACCAGCAGCTAGTCGACATCAAGCTTAAAGCTTCATGGCAGAGCATTGAATGCGACTAGTTGACTAGTCAATCAGTCTGTGCAACCCCTTTTCTTTTCTTTTTTTTTCCCTTTTCTTTTTTAAACTGGGTAACAGTAAGGTAACTTACAAAATGAAAATAAAATACTTAAACATTGTAACTGATGACATTTGACTATAATGAGAACTGCTTAATGATCTAGTTCAGTGGTTCTCAACCAGGGGGCTTAGCAAACTTCCAAGGGGGCAGCAGGATGACTGAAACTAAGTATTTAAAATAATATATATATATATATATATATATATATATATATATATATATATATATATATATATATATATATATATATATATATGACTCCAATCTAATGTAAGGGAAACAGGTCAATTTAGCTCAAAGGGAATCATTTAAGATTTTAAAGGGAATTTGAACAGAATCACTGTTTCACGGCTGATCACTGAAACGGCCAGCAATTCACTGAATAAGCCATATAACATCAAATCTGCGCTGGATATTAATATCCAAAGTATAGTGAAAACACTATTAACTAGCACAGTAACAAGATTGGCAGTTTAAGACATTAACTTGTGAGCACAAAACACAAGATACTTCTCTTTTCAATATAAATAAGGCTTTATTAGATAAATCTAAGACATATAAACTAATCTAACACATAAGCACACACACTCACACATTCACACAAGTTGCAGGAGGATAGAACGTTAGGAAAGAATGAGTTTAAGAGAATGAAAATGTGAAATCCCAAGTTTACAGCAATACGTGAAATTGCATAGACATGAACAACCATTAATCACTTAATAAACCCTCGCACTGAGTTCCTCAATGAGGTTAAAATTATATTAGATAACATCAGTACAGATGTGAGTCTGGAGGTTACTTGCGTTGCCTGTTTAACAGGGTTCCCTTTGTTGTCGCTGAAAAGGGGGTTTCCCGAAGTTGCTGATTGGCTGGAAGTTCAGTAGTCGTTGAAGTGACGTCTTGGGAAGTCCGTGGTTGGGCATAGGCTGAAGATGTGGAGTTGTGGGCTGGCTGAAGTTGAACGGGCACTCCAGGTCAGACTCAGAGACACGGCGTTACAAAACTTAACTCAGAACACGAAACTCTCAAATGGAAAAGAAAAGAAGTAAAGTTTGAAGAAACTAGGTGGTTTTTCTTCTCATCGTGGCTAAGCAGCAGGTGTGCAGGCCGAAGCACGCTGGAACGGCGCTCGAAGAACGCTAAAAGTGATGACAAAGCATGACTAAAAGCTAAAGCTAAAAGCTAAAGCTAGGAGCAGGCTAAAAGCCGGCATGACTGATAGCAAAAGCTAAACGAAAGCTCAAAGCTAAAAGCTAAATTTTATGGTGTCCTGAGTATTTAAACTGGCCTTTTGGCCACACCTCAAATGTTGTCTTGACCAATTAGATATTGTATTTTCTCGGTGTGTTGCATTGTTTGTCCCACCCATTCATAAATCATATGTTATCTTATCAAGCACGAGGTCCGAATTTTCCCGCTCTTGCAGGGTATAATTTGGACATTATTGCTATAACAAGAATATGATACATTTGATAAATAACTGATGGTCAGAAAACGTTTCAAGCAAGAAGATTCGAACACACACATACTAAACATGAATATGATCCTTAAGCTATTCAAGAGCTATTTAAAAAGACATACACAATAAGTGATTAGAAACATTATAATCAAATGTGTGGGTTCATGTATGATATGGAGTTGAGCAATGGACTGATATCCATTTAGAAGTCTTTTTTGAGTTCATTTTGGTGCATATATGCATCAGAAGGCATTCTCTGTGCCATTCTGGGGAGTAAGTATATGTCCTATGAAGACCAGAGGGGTTAACAGGTCTCCTTAGGAATTTCAGTCTGGTTCTGCTAGGTGGGGGGAAGTCAATCCAACGATCTTGTTTACTCTCATGGCTTTACATGTGAGGGTCAGACTGTCCATCTCTTCGATTACTTGCCCCAAATTAGACAATCTCTTCTTCGAATTGAAATTGTCAATAATTGTTCTAATGGTGTTAAAGTTGAAAGCTGTTCTCTGAAAGAGTTGGTTGGTTATCAGACTGTGGTGCTAGGAGTTGATTTACAACATCCTGCCTTTCTGTGGAATTTGGCTCATGTTTCAACCAGGCTCCCGATCGAATCTTTAATTTGTCTGGTTCACGCTACACTAAATTTAAATGCAAAAAAAAAAAAAAAAAAAAAAAAAAAAAAACACAAAAACTGAAATCACATTTGGGTAGTTATTGTCTTTATTGAAGAGCATTCAGTTACTGAATGCCTGGAATTACAAATTATTTGTAGTTTATTAATTTAATATACCAATACTCCCAGGGTCTGTTAACCAAGAAATTACAGTAGAAATACAAATAATACTGTAGCCTATATGGGGCCTTCATATATAATGTTGGACAACAGGGATCTTAAAGAGAAAAGGATTTACAATCACTAATATTGTTGGTGTAAAGCTTTATTTTTCAACATTGTAATGATGATATGATACTCTAACCTTCATACAAAATGTGCAAGGATATCACATAGGGATAGTGTATATAAAATGAAAGCATATTAGCACTGTTAGCAAACTCAAGTTACTCAACCAAATGGAATTATGTCAGCAATGCATAAACTGAAGTTCATCCACCTAGAAAAGTAGTACTGCCTTAAACATGGATGGTTTTACTAAATAAATAATGTGTCTGCTTTAATAAAAATACCAGCCTCACATTTTTGCTTTTAAACCCTCTGGAACAGTGACCTGGTTTACTAACTGTAAGTCTGTAAGTAGTTTACTACCAAATACAAGAAGAAGAAGAAAAAAGGAAATTATTTTACATGACTATTCAATTTCTGTAAAGATATCTGTATATATAACTAACATAGTGCCAAGAACATGTGAATTCTGTTGTGAACAAAATGGTTAGAGAAAAACAAGACAGGGTTTGGACATTAAAGCCTCCATCTTAAAACCACAACTGAGACACGGAGAAAGAAGCCATGCTTTCAAAGTGATACAAGCCGAGAATCTTTGTTTTGAACATGAAGAAAGGCTGGAAGGCTCAACCAAGAAGTGGGCCCATTGTTAGCATGTGAATAGAACTGCATTTACATTTGTTTCCTTGGCAGAAGCTTTCATATGAAAATGACTTGCAACAACATCCATATTGTGAGGTGTTGTGTTGATTACTTCAGCAGGTAGTGAAAGATACAAATTAAGCAATGAGGCAAAAACTGACATTAAAAATAGAAGCAATATGAACGTCATGCTGTGTATGGCGTATGTTTAAAGTTAGAATTACTGTGTAGGTGTATTCATGCTGAGGTTTACTGATATTTCAGGTAGTTTATAAAAAATTGCTATGTCTTTAGCCTCAAATGAACTCAGCATGAGAGCAAAAGTTCTGCCACTTTCTGAGATCACTGCAACAGAGCACATACAGTAAAAAAATAAAAAATAAAAAATAAAAAAAAATGTATTTGCCTTGTTTTCCATTACAACTATCTAAACATCCTTAAACCTAAAAATACATTTACTTGGAGCAAAATTGCTTAAGATATTAACCCATTTTCAGAAAATGTACTGTAATTTGATGTAAAATTATTTTTCCTACTCTACTGTCAAATTGGTTTGTATTTTCTTGTTTTTATCAAACATTTACCCTGAAAACAAGTCAGGGATGGGTAGTTTTATTTCTCGAGTGGTAAGAGAAATAAGCTAAATTAACTACATCTTGTAAGGATGATTAGATGTTTTCCTGGAACACAAGCCAAAAATGCACACAGACAGAGATGTTTCTATTTCCACATCTAGTTTGTTGTCATCATTTGTCATGATTTACCTCTTGGATGCTCTATACTGCTTAGCTGTCTGTCTTCTCTCTTGATAGATATGTTTGGAGGGAGTGGGTGCTTTAACCCTTATCCGTTCACCCCGTACCTATAACAAAAGTGTCCCTCGCAGGTCAAAATGACCCGAAGACCTTCAACGTTACAATTTTTAGTTTCAGTCCTGAATTTTTTTTTTTATCCATTTTTTATTTTTATTTTTTTCTAATTATTTATTTAGGTTTTTTTTATTATTTTATGGTGATTTTTATTGATATAAAAGTCTGGTTATTTCTAAGAATCTATGAGCCAATAAGCAATTTTGTTACAGTATTTCAGCAAAACAAACAAAAAACAAACAAAAAAAAAAAAAAAAAAACATAAGAGACAATTCCAGTCCAAAATCATCAAAAACCTTCAGATAGGCTCCGATTGGGGTCAGTCTTTCTGACGCCATCTGGTGAAAAATTACTGAGTCTTTCTGATGCCATCTGGGGAAAAAAAACTATAAACTCATACCAAAACCTAAAACCATTCTTAACTGAGCCCTACATGTGAAACCTTTACATTTTGGGCATATTAAGGCTTCAAATTGGTTGATAACATTCAAATATATACTGAGACATAAAAAAATCTATATTTTAAAATTGAATTTTAAAATTAAAAATTACACTGATTTATAACCAAACCATAAGAGTATTCATACAATTTCAAAAAATGAAAAAAAAAAAAAAAAAAAAAAAAAAAAAAAAAAATATATATATATATATATATATATATAATATATATATATATATATATATATATATATATATATTAAAATCTAAAAATGATATAAACTGATTGGTCTCCACCACATCACTTAAACTGAACTGTTTTAAGTCAAAAAATATTGCAAAATGACAGTCATATCCCAGCATAAACATTAAATATGTTATAATGTGTGTCTATGGAAGTGTGTGTGTGTGTGTGTGTGTGTGAGTGTTTTCTTTCCCTTCATTGGGTTATAAATCTGTACTGGATTGTCTCAGATTTTGTATATATATGTATATAAAAATCAAATGTAATAAAAAATGCAGTTTTCTCGTAAATTCCATTCATTCTTATGCGGGTCAAAATGACCTGCGAGCCATGGTGGAGGAAGGGCTGACAACTCCAGTGGGGGTGACCGATGGCAGCGGAGCAGGTGGTGGAGGAGCCTGAGGCAGACACAGAGAGCCGATGATCCAGGGTGACACAGATGATCCGGAGGGCCAAGGGCGGAGCAGATGGTGCCGACGGCCAAGGCGGAGACGGGGATCCGGATGGCTGTGGTGGAGCCGGAGCGACAGAGGACTGAGGTGGAGCCAGAGGGAAGGAGGAGGCTGACAGAGCCTGAGGGATGGAGGGATGAGGTGGAGCCAGAGAAGTGGAGTTCCAGGAGGTAGATGGTCGACGACTGACCAAGGTGGAGCTGGGACGATGGAGCCCGGTGGAGCTGGTGGACTGATGGGCCATGGTGGAGACGATGGAGCTAGGAGCCATGGTGGAGCCGCTGGATTGCAGGACTGAGGTGGAGTCTGGGCCTCGGAGGCTGAAGGTGGAGTTGAGGAATCCTCCAGACTCGACGCCAGTGGAGCTGGAGATAGGCAGACCAGCGGCGAGACCACACCACAGATGGTGAGCTGAGGGTGAGCAGAGAGGCTGACGGGAGCCAGCGGAGAGCGTGTTGAGGAAGGGAACAGGTCAATGAGAGGAGGCAGGAGAGGGAGGTCGGGTGGGATACTTTCCCAGGTAAACAGGTCGGGTGAAAACTGAAGGACAGATATCTCTGAGTGTAAGTCTATTAAATCTCCCAGGTCCAGTTTGTGCTCACTCCCAGCAGTGGCACTGTGGGTGGTGCTTTCCATTGGCCATGTGATCTCCACAGCTGTATCCACTGTTGCTTGTGCTGTTGGCTCTCACACCTGGTTAGACACTTAGGGATCAAGCTCCAGGGTGATCAGCAGCTCTTTCGCTCCTGATGGCGATGGCTCAACGACCACGGCAGGCTCTGGCTCTCCGTCTGCGGTGGGCTCGGTGAGCTCCGTGCCACGGGGTGGTCCTTGACTGGGCTCTGGGTCCTGAGTGGGGCTGGTGTTGTTGTCTGTGGTGTCCATGGTCAAATGTGACTTGCAGGACATCAGCACACACTCTATGAAGGCGGCGACGCTCTCTCGAGGACCATCCCCGGACAACTATGCTCATGTGATGGCGTTAAGTCCAGCTCAATAGAATGAGCAGAGACAGTTGTCCGGGTAGTATGTGAGGTAAGCGAGTAAAACAAAGTCTTTAGTGTGGTCCTCAAGAGAGTGATACCCTGCTCCAGCAGGAGGACGAGGACAGCAGGGTCATCCATAACAAAAAACAAAAACTGACAAAACTAGAAAACAAAATGAGGGGAAGTCGCCGCTTAAATAGTTTATGTTTGGGTTGGTTATTCTGTCACAAGACGGTGTGGTGTGTGATCAGGCAGAACGACAAAGACGAGGAAGATAACGATAAACATTCTTTAATAGAGGTAATATCCAGACAGAACAGGAACACACACACACACACACACACACACACATGTTGTCTCCATAGACGTAAACGTAGATGGTTTTTATTTGTACAAACACTATTGCCCTACCCCCACACACACAAACTTTGTGCACACACACACACACACAAATGTCATACACACCCACCACTGTCATAACACCTCACACAAGAAAACACACACACACACACACACACACACACACACACGAGTTAACATTTACAATAACTTACAATCTAGAACACAATCGAGAGGAACTGATATAGGGCAGATAACGAGGGGCAGACAGGTGAGCACAATGAGGTGATTAACTAATAATGAGAACAGGAACAACCAAATATGGACACAGAGGGGGAAACCACAATCGATAATCCAAGCCCAAATCAGAATGACTCACTCATCAACCCAAATAATAATTACCAACACAAAAAGTAAAAAATATGTACAAATCATCAGAATGACTCACTCATCAAGGCAGTGATTTGTTGCCATCATAAACTGTAAAAAAGATGTACAACGTGTTTCCACTTCCTTCCACTATAGAAAAGTGAAGCCAAAGCATCTCAGTATATCTGCTGCCATCTTGAGTAAATGATGTCATTTGGAGCCAGAGTCTGTGCATTAGAGATTCGTTTGGAGCCAGAGTCTGCACAGTAGTGTCGTGAGGTGGAGCAGCGGTATCAAACTCCTGCAGACCCAATCAACCATGATGACAAGCCCCATTTTTATAGCATCAAATTACTAGCTAAAATCAAACGTATCACAAAAACTAACAATTGAACATATATCTGTGTGACAACAACTACCTTAAATGACCAAAACCATATTTCCGAAAATTGTATTGGAAGTGTTATTTATTTCTTTATTTTGACTCAAGCCCCATTCATTTACATAGAGAGGGCGGGGTTTATGACCTGTACTGCAGCCAGCCAGCAGGGGGCGATCAAAGAGCCCACAGCTTCAAGTTTCAGGACGTATGAGTCACACATGGTTGCCACCTACATATATATATATATACATAAACAACAATATTTAATCCCAATGTTCAAACCTATTAGTGCCCATTTAAAACCCATTACACCATGTCCACCACCTCCAATGTTGACAGCCTTTGGCTGTTGTGACACAATGCATTGCAACTCGGATCGCATCTAGTTGAGACATGGTGTTATGTCACATAATTATTCATGCAATTCTAATTGCAGTGTATATGCATTCATGCCAACTCTGAACAGTTTGTGTAAATATACCTAAATGGCACTTCAGTTGCACAGTATGAAAACAATGTTATGGCCACACTTTTAAAAGTTTGTGTAATAAATTCTAATAAAATCAAAATATTTCTTTCTAAGGCTAATTTTTCTAATGTCTGTTTAATGTTTTTCTCATTTAACACAATAATGACTTTAAATGATCTTTTGGGGGGTTATTTCTCAACCCAAATTGATGTGCTAGTAATGTGATTAATTTGATTAATTATTAAAAAAAAGTAAACTAAATGTTTTCCCTAAACAAACTCCTAATTTGTTGCTTATTAATAATTAGTTAAGTAGTTGTTAAGTTTAGGTATGGGTTAGGAGTAGGGATCTAAAATATGACCATGTAGAATAAGACATTAATATGTGCTTTATAAGTTCTAATAAACAGCTAATGAGCAATAGTGAGAATTGGTCCTTAAAATAAAGTGTTACCAAAAATTTTTACTTCACAGCAATAGTAAAAATACGTAATGAAATAAGTAAAATAATTTTCAAATAAATAAATAATAAATAGACATTCTCATTCATATCAATGGATGCTGGTGCAGTATATATTCTGCTTCAGCTTCTGTTGACATGAATGAGAATGCTAACAGATTCTCCTAGACCTTCTTGGCTCAAACAGAGCACTGCTTTACTAGTGCTACTTATAGTGGTCTACATACACAATCTGGGATCGATGAAAGTATTCTTAAATGACAAAAATTGCACAAACATATTCTAACTGCAGGTAGACAGAGTGGACAAGGTCAGACATCGCCAGAGACTGATGCAACTCTCCTATACATTGTCAGCATTAACAAATGTCTTGTTAAAAGAATGTAGAAGGAACAAGGCAGCAAGTGCTACATGCTAAGTATTTGAAATGAGCAGATCAGCGAGCAATCAATGCACTGATGGATTTTGAAAGTGTTGTACTTCAACGTTGCACCTTGCTAGCACACCCTCACGTGTCACAGGTTCTGTTAGCAGCTTCTGTCTCACACCACGTCTATAGTGCAAGAGGATAAATCTTTTCAGCCGTGCTTTCCTGATTAGATGCAGTTAGCTGCAAAAAAGGCATGAACGCTCCATACATGACTAATCAGATCAATAAACTGCAGTGTGTCGGTGTTCCTTAGGGTGGCACTGCAGCACTTTTACGCAGTTTCTGATCAATGTTTCTCACTCCTGTCTCTATTTGCTTTCACTCTGTGGTTTTCTTTCACCTGGTTTCTCCATTTTGTTTTTCTTCTTTCTTTCCTTGACTACTGTATATTTTTTGTTTTCTGCCTCTCTCTCACCACTTTTACTTAATCTCTTTCACATACGCAGACTCTGTGCTGAAAAAAACATAGAGGACAATGCGCCAGTAGGCTGACCTGTTTACTGGCAACATTTTTAATATGAATTTTTTTTTTTTTCTCTTGAGCATTCAGGTTTACAATACACATAGCCTTGCCCCCATCCCAGGAATAAGAACATGTGGGTGTTCGGCCAAAAAAAGTAGCAATCCTGCCAATCAGGTGTGCAGCCTCTAATGTGCTACCACTCTAGACCATTTCATCATCCTCTTCCCGTTCAAAAGCTTTGGCCCTGGTGCTGAATCCACAGTGCATAGCACTGTAATCCAGATACTAGCTCACATATTACCCCGTGATTTTCATAAGAGCTATTTGCAGTGAGAGCCATTATTCTGCCACTTGATAATTTTTGTTTTGTGTATACAGAGAAAAACAACAAATGACAACAACAAACACCTGTGTACAAGTGGGTCTACATGCCTTGAGCTCATGTCTGTGGGTGTTGAGAATGCTTTCCCCTTGCTTAGACTCGGCACAAGAAGTGAAATATTAATTAACCTGAAATTTTTGAAGGCTGCAGCACAAATTACACACATTTAATAACAGACAAGACCCTGTGTCAGTCATCAGTTAATACTGAAAATCTTTAATCCTATGATAGTCTGTTTAAAAATGTTACTTCTTATAATTTAATGTGAACAAACACAATGCACAAAATATATTGATTCCTTCAGTCTATCTATCTATCTATCTATCTATCTATCTATCTATCTATCTATCTATCTATCTATCTATCTATCTATCATCCATTCATCCGTTTGTCTGCCTATCCATCTATCCATGATACATTTTGAAAAGATATGAAATATTTTAAACTATATATTATCTTTTAAACACACACACACACACACACACACACACACACACACACACACACACACACACACACACACACACACACACACAATGTTCTGATGAAAGAGGTTCATTTCAAACATTTCAAACATAAGATGTTTCTAACAATTCCTTGACAAGCCCACCCGACACTTGAGCTCTTTATACGAATTACATAATTTCTATGTCTCTGCAGCCTATACAGGACTCAGGTCCTTTCCACACCAATCTAATTTTTTCTTGAAACCGTTTGCACACCCAGGAATATTAAAACACACAGATAATCTCTTCTAGCCTTGTGGCTCAAAACTGTCTCTCTCTATGAACAGATATTTATCTCAGAAATGTTGCAGTGCCAAGACTACTCACTCACGGCATGAGCTGTAATCAAGTTGACAACATCCACACTCTAGGGATTAAGTGTAAGAACACAGAAATATGCCAAAACAAATCAAATTCAATCACCTTGTCAGGTAGAAAAATGAAACCACTTAAAATTTTTGGATGAGGATTTCCTTTTTCTGTAAATGTACACTGCCGGCTTTAGGGTAAGATGGGGCAAGACAGCCCCTGGGATATGACAGCTCCCCACCTGTAGTTATTCACTTAACCATACTGTAGATGGCACACAGTCTCATTTCAGCACATTTATTATATAATATATAATTTATTTTATATTATATTATATTTAAAAAAAATTATATTAAAAAAAAATAAATTTAAAAAAAAACTAAAAAAATATAAAAAAACAACACACAGAACAACAAAAAACAAAAACAACAAAAAAAAAAACAATAAATACAAAAAAAAAAAAAAAAAACAAAAAAAAAAACAAATACAACACAAAATGAATACACAATACCTCATTAATAATAATAACAATAATAATAATATTTATATAAATAAAGATAATTCTTGATTTAGTATATAACATAATTATTAAATATATCCTGTTTGAATGTATTTATTTTATGCATTCTGTAAAAATCAGATGACATCTGGGACAAGTTTACCACAGGGGGCTTCTTGCCTCAAGTTAAGCCCTCATCTTTTTTCCCCAGTGACGCAAGATGCAACACAATTGTCAGTTTTATGCTGTAATGAATATATTAGCAAATGTTTCCAACGATTTTCCTTAATAATACACTGGATAATGCATCATGATCTTGTACATGCTAAACACATCTCTGTCCATCAGTAAATGCACAGTGGTTTTTAAGGAAGCCATCATCTCATTTATCTGTCCTCCACTGCTACGAATGATTTATTTCATTACAATAATATTAAATTCCCTCTTTGTAATAAATTACAACTAACAAGGTCACCTGACATTAATATCATGTCAGGTGATATTAATTAATGATTAAATGCCATATATATTAATTAGTCATGGTAGGTGGTGATAGACACATTGACGTCTGTCATTGTTAACCTTGACAATAAGACAGCATGCAATAAAAAGGAAGTATGTTTAGTTCCTGTCAAGTGGAACATTGTATCCCGTTGTGGTAAGGGCTAGATTATGGCATATTTTACCATATGGCATGATGCAGACAGTAATATTAGTAACTACATTTGTGCCTCTCATTTGTTTATTGAGTTGAGTTTGTTTATTCATAAAGTCTCATTAAAACACACAAGGCTTTACAGATATGAGATTTTCAAAAACTCCAGAAAGATTTTTGCATGCAGTTACCATTTCAATAAGGCTGTTGGGATGTTTAATCTTTTTAGAAGTAACCTAATATATCAAAGGTAAATAAAGTGGATCTCTTTTGCATACACGATCTGCCACTTTAATGGATCTGAATCCTGATGAGTTAGTAAATTAGGAATTTCATACCTGACCACCTAAGACAATTATCATGTCATGCCTCCATATAGATCCAGCGGTTAGGGCTGTGAAATTAATTGCGTAACACAATGACCCAGTAATCTAAAAGGTGTTCTGCATACAGGTGAGATAGAGAAGGAAAGATAAAGAGAACATGGATCGAGTTTGTCCCCTTGTGATTTTCATAATTAAGGGCACAGTATTTTCTGTGTATAGTCTCCATCACCGCCAGAGGCAAAACTCCAGAGAAGCGTTCAAGCAGAGAGCCGAAGTCCAGTCTATTCTCTAGCGACCTGGCCTATAGTTGAGCAACAGAATTCCTGTGAAGTTCCGGCCAGGGTCCACCTTCTGCAGGGGGACCCTCAGGCCTGTACTAGAGTGCAGTTATAGTGGAACAGAGCAGCACCGATTTGCCCGGTGCATGTCCACTGGTACTGCTGCATGTTCTGCTTATCATTTTTGTCTCTCACTCTCTCCTCTCTGTCTCTCAACCTAACCACCCACCCATATCACCATCTACAAAGCGCACCAAAACAGAGTTTCCATCATGCACCAAGCCACTTCATCTCGCCCCCTCTCTGATTCATAACTCACTTCTAATGAAATTACTGAATAGTAATTAAACAAATCTACTCTCCAGGGTAATATCCAGCTTCTTTTAAGCAGCCTTTGATTTATACAGTCTATTTCAATAAAACATGTAGGACTGGGTGAAAGTAAAATCAAAACAGCATAATATAATATAATATAATATAATATAATATAATATAATATAAAATAATATAATATAATATAATATAATATAATATAATATAATATAATATAATATAATATGCTCACCAAGGCTGATTTGTAATATTCAAAATAACAATTCTATTTTATTTTTTTTTGTTATGAATTTTCTGCAGCCATTACTCCAGTCTTTAGTATCACATGATCTTTCAGAAATTATTCTAATATGCTGATTTGCTGCTCAAGAAACAATTCGTTTTTTTATTTTTTTATTATTATTATTATTATTTTTTTTTTTTTGAAGCAGTTAGTTTTTTCCCCAGGATTTTTTTGATGAATAGAAAGTTCAAAAGCATTTATTTGAAATAGATCTTATATAACATTGCAAGTCTTTAGTGTAACTTTTGTTCAGTTTAATGCAAACAACCACACACACACACACACACACACGCATTCACCATGTTTTGGGGGTACTGTATGTTGCTAGCTTCATGATCAAGCTGTGTTTGGGCTTTTGCACTTTAACAGTCAGTGTTTTGCGGTTGTCCACACCGGTGAGCTGAGACGGGGCAAGACACAGAAGCTTCTGTTGCTGCGCACATCCCTAAAAGGCATCAGTTACGCTCTGTGTTTATGCTACGTGACAGCCATTCTATAGTTATATTTGTGCAGTACCTAAGTTAAACCATAGCCTGAGATTTTTCTGTATCCTCATTGAAAACAAACGTTGATGCAGAGCCTCTAAAGCTGTGCATTTCTTTGCTCATCTCAGAAATGTTTTATTTTACAAGTATCTGACAGCAGCCTTCTCTGTGCATGTTGAACATGGTGTATTTTCACCCTAAGCAGTCTTGAATATTCTGCTTCTGTCACAGACAGGCCGTGATGGCAAACCAACCCACATCAGCGGCCTCCGCAGTCTCAGAACTCAAAAACTGTTTAAACCAAGAGTAAACAGCAAATTGTAGCACCTCTCTTGGGCCCAATGATGTGCTCTGGCTGTGCTGTTTAATTCAGAAATGGAGACTGTAGGATGGTTTTGTGTCATCTAGCTGAGATGCTTTTTGAAACTTATGACAGAAATGGAGAAAAGAACTTGTGTATCATTCAGGGGGTTCATTCAGGTCAGTCCACCCAGGGATGAGTTTTTTCAGCTCACTGTAGTCATATTACTTGTTCGACAACCTTTATCTGCATAATATGAGTAACTGTACTACCGCAACTAGACAAAGAAATGGTGGATGCGAAACTCAGCACAGGTATGTTTTCAAGCATCAGCTTTGTTCCGTTCATCATGCACAGGGTGCCAGATTGCACAATATGAATTAATAAGTGTATCCCTTAAAGGAGAAAAGCTCTGTTTGGGGATGCTGCCACATCTGGAATACAGCATGGAGTTTAGAAAATTGTAAGCAATGCAGTTATCAAATTACTAAATTAAAAATGATTATGATATTTGCTTAAGTGGGTACTGGGGTCTTATCTGTCAGATTGCAACGTGCATTGTGGCAACCCTATTTTATTAATTAAACATTACAGAGAAATTTGCTCATAGTGCTGCGTCTGTATTAGAGTTAAAGCCAGTCAGTTCATTCAGGTAGCCCCCAGGCTCACATAGTCAACCTAGCCCACTATTGTTAAGCCACAAAATATGTCTGAAGGCTCACATAGTCAGTCAAGGCTCACATAGCAATAGGCCACTATTGTAAAGCCGGTCGGCGTGGTAGCCAAGGCTCACATAGTCATGGGCCACTAGTGTTAAGACGATTGACGTGGTAGCCAAGGCTCACATAGCCATAGGCCACTAGCATTAAGCAGGTCGGCGTGGTAGTCCAGGCACACATAGATAGTAATAAATGTGGTTCACATGGCTCTTCGGAACAGCAGCAGTACATATCTCTTGGCTATACATCCGCTTGTTATTTTTTACGTTAATATTTCTTACATGGTCACAGTAGAATGTTGTGGATGTATTGTCAGTAGCAAGTATCGGTACTTTGCTCTGCAGCAGCAGAAGCAGCGTAGCAGATCTATTCCGCCAAGACCAAATACATTAACATTGTCATGTGCAGTACATTACCATGCCAATCCCTCCGAGAGTTGTCATGAAAGAAATAGGTATTTCATTGTGGTTAAGAAAACAAGGGTTTGTGACTCAAAATCAAAAGCTTAGGAAGGGACAATTTGATATCTATTTATTTTTGTTTAATATCATTCTCCTAAACAGTAATTAAAATAAATAATGATCAAAAGAACACTTAATTTTTTGGTGTCTTATTTTTTTTCTCAAGAAAATTTCCTATAGATCTCAACAATGCCCCAAACTTTAATCCCCAAAGCCTAGAATCAAAACTTCAATTTCAGTTTGATTTCAGTATTAACTCAAACAGTTCTTATTAAATTCTCCCAAGAACAAATTATCTGAGCTATGTTTTTCAAAGACATCGCACCCCGCTGCTGAATCTACAGCCTCACAGCAAAGTAAGTCATACTTTACCCAAGTTTGAATTGAATGTGCTGTGATAAAAGGATGTATACTGCAAAATAATGGGGAAAAAAAGTCCTTAGGTGCTGCACATAACATAGCATGACCAGTGTATTTCTATTCACGAATTAATGACTCTTATATGCCAGGTATATATATATATATATATATATATATATATATATATATATATATATAAGACTCAAGATACAAAGATCGATTCAGTCTGAAAAGATTATATAGGGCCTACACTACCAATCAAAAGAAGAAGTAGCTTTTGCTCACCAAGGCTGTAAAATTACAGAAAAAAACCAATAAGATTGTGAAATATTATTACAAATTAAAATGACTGTTTTCTATTTGAATACATTTAAAAAAAATAAAATTTGCTTTTCCAAATCTTTAGAAGCCCTTACTCCAGTCTTTAAAGTCACATGATCCTTCAGAAATCAGTCTAATATTCAGATTTGTTCAAAAGTTCAAAAGAACAGCATTTATTTGAAACAGAAACCTTTTGTAACAATGTAAAAGTCTTTACTGTCATTTTTGATAAATTTAGCATGTCCATGCTGAATAAATGTAATTTACAGTACATCTGTATCGATACCTAACCCTAGTCAACAATTTTCCATTTTGTGTCTATTTTTATATTCACAAGGAATTGCAGGAGAAATGTTAAACCTTAAAACACAAGTCCTCCTATAAGTCTCCTGAGCTTTGAAAGAGCAATTTCTGAGCATAGCATTTCCCTCTCTGGTCTTATATATCACAGATATGACATGTTCAACAACTAACATCAACCTTTGGAAGTGTTTTTGTGACTTAGTCACAAACGTAGTCATTTAGCCCTCGGTCTGTTTTGAACTCCATAGCGCACCAAGGGAATCCGTCCAATCGAATGCTCAGGCATATCTATGCTAAAACAAACAGACGTGAGACAGAACCTGGCAAAAGTGTAAAGATGTGACACACAAAAAAGGGTGTTTGCTTTGTGACTATCCATACTCCCGGGGAATAATTGCTGTTGCCACATGACAGAGAAGATGTGTCATTGTGCCCTGCAGTACTTGAGGTATAATCTCTAGGGGTGTATTTGTAATGCTCTGACATCCTCTCTTTGAGTTTCTAAAGTAAGCCTTTATATCCCAGTGAAGGGTTTTAGCTGGTAATTTCTGCTTAAAAAAAAAAAAAAAAAAAAAAAAAAAAAAGAGGTTGTTAAGAGAAGTTCTGGCACCCGCACTTAGATCTGGCTCTGCATTGGATTTCCAGCAGAAGAACAATCTGAGTATTCGAGAGCCAGTCTTTATCAGCTCTAACCTTTTCTTTTTTATTGTAGTCGAGCAGGCTTCAGGGTCCAAGAGAATCCCCGGCAGGGGTTTTCCTGCAGTTTAATCTTTGTAAATGGTAGGGGAGGGGTCATCAGTTTAATCTGAGTAAATGTTGGGACCAGTGTGGGGGCGGGTCGGGGCTTTGTGTTGGCAGATTGGGTCGCTGTGTTGGCTGCGGGGTCCTTCATTGAAAGTGACCCTCTCCAGCAGATGGACAGGTATCTAACACCTGCTTCTAATGAGCTCATTAGCTAAACTCACCTCTTTAGCAGGAGCCAAGTTGCCGAGATGGTGCCAAGCAGCTCAGAGAAATTATGCGATGGCATTTGGCTGGCACGGGGCATCAGCGAGCCTTTTTTCGCTAATTGTGATAAGAGAAGACGGTGACAGTGTCTTTGTGTCTAATCACCAGCCTGTGAACTTAATCTTGAACAGACAAAGTAGAGAGATATTTAGTATAATACATAGTATTTTCCTGAACAGAGCTTAGACTGAACATTAGCTGATTATGGTTAGTCTGTCAGAATCTGCCTCAGGGACTCGAGCAGCAGTTACAGTATGTGTTATTTTAATGCAAGTAATTCTCAAGCAACACATTTTTTGTGTCATTCAATACAGTATGAAGCCTGGTCAAGTACTAAATGCAATTCTGATGTTTTCAATGTGCCAATTTGAAAGCACCACCAACAAAAACATTTCTACAGACATTACATATTTGTCTGTTCCTGTAGCTCAGCTAGCAGACCATGTTCACAATGCCAAGATAAAACATTTAATGTGCACATACACACTTGTAAAACACATACCTTATATGAACTGTCGCTTTGGATAACAGTGTTTTCAAAAAATGCTTGTTTTGGTGATAATATAGCATATCAAGGACAACATTATTGTCCTGCACTTTATTAATGTTAACATATTCATGTTTTTGATAAGATATGCATAGAAAAAATATTAAAAAAAAAAAAAAAAAAAAAAAAGAAAAAAAGAAAAAAAGAAAAAAAAAGAAGATATGCATAGACAAATTATTTGTGCATAGACAAATAATTTATAATAAACACTGCAGCATTCCATAAACATGTACTGTAAGAATGGTTCACAGTGACTTTGAAATGAACTTTAGCCCTGTGTACACTTTATCTGCTGTGAAGCTTATAAAATCTGCTCCATAAAGGGAGAGTTCACTCAACAAAGAAAGTTCTGTCAATGTTCACTTCCCCTCATGTCATTCCAAAAACCTGTATGACTTGCTTTCTTCTGTGGAACATAAAAGATGAAGATTTCTTTGTGTATCACAGAAGAAAATCAGTCATACAGATTTGGAACGACATAAAGGTGAATGATGATAGAATTTTCCTTTTTGAATTAACTATCCCTATAAGGTGGCTCATATCCTGTGTTCCCTTCAGATGAAGGTCTGGAATTCATGGCAGATTTCACTGGTCAAGGTCCGCCCATTAGGCCGTTTGACCAACATGTCAAACAACCAATCCCAGTTCGTTTCGTTCATCGTCACGTTTCGAGGCGTGGAAATGTCACCACAATAACAGACCAGTGTGTAAAACTCTCGGACATATTTTAAAGATTCTATGCTGTGAACTTTAAATATTTCACATACTTTTGAAAATCCAGCATTTAGTTGATCCTAATAAGTGCTAGTCGTCACAGTTGTAAATGCTATGGCTTTCTTCTTTCGTGAGGGGGTTTGGCGCCACGGAATTTTTGTTTCCAGGCGAACCGTTAAAGAACACGACACGTCTTGCGGAAATCCTGTAGAATTCAACCAATCCGATGATGACTTTGACACTCCTGAAATGTTTCCACTTTTGTGTCCCATATGCATCAGACGTTCAGCCAACGGTCTGTGGGCGTGACGTCTGAGGCTGAGACTAGTGTTCCCTTGACCACAAACAGATTTGTTCAGCAGTGTCTCTTTTGTCTAGGATGTATTTTCAGAGCAATTAAAATGTAGAACTTGAGCAATCAGAGGTTGTAGTATTGGCAGTTTTTAGGATGCTGGAATAATGAATAGTCAGCAGCATAATTTGCCTTGACCCATAATGTTATACAAATGAGTTCCATGCATAAGCTAAGAGCCAGCATGTTCACTCTAATGAACATTAACAGACATCAACAATAGGGACTTTCATGTTTGTTTAGTGTATCTGATTAGTTATTCATTAACATCAGAGGTGAATGGAAACCTATAATTGTGGAAATTTAATAAAAGGGAAGGCATAGTGGTGTAAATTTAGGTAATTTAATGACTCAACTACACTTTGGTTGATTAAGTCATAAAAACCAAACTTCAAAAGTCCAGTGTTGTCACACAGTAATTACTGCTCTTTGCATTTGTAGGGCATTCTGATTAGGGAGGTAATTTGTTAAGCAGCCAGATATCTTCCATATTTATCAATCCTATTATTCTCTTTATAGTCTCAAGTGTGTTGCACAGAAGGACAGAAGATCTATGGGAAACCTGTTTGTGTTCAGCTGACTGATGAGTTATACGTTTCCTGCTGCAGTCTCATTAAATGAGTGTGGCCCAACTGCGTTTGACACTTCTCTGACTAATTTCCGCACTTTGAAACATTCTCGAGGAAGAGCTGTCCAATCTGCAGCAACACCAGGCCTGTAACAAGAACTGATGTGCTGTACTGTGAGAGAATTATCACAGAAACCTGCATGCCCTGAATGTCATTATCAAATTGGATCCACTTCCTCCTTCCCCGACGGAACGGATTGAGAATGTCTGAATTCTCTATGCTCTTCCAGCACGTCAGCAGACTTTGGATTAACTGAGGGATTCTCAGGCATATGCTGGTTCTGGAAGGGTCTCCGATCTCTAGTGTTGGGCTGCCAGCGGGCTGAATAGACTGTCCCATTTCATTCGCAGGACAAAAGGCATAACGCATACCTGAAGAGAAGCATCCAAGCCTCATAGCAACAGAGGTTCCAAAGGCCTGAGTCTGTCTCATCACCCACCTGCCCATGCCAGACAGGGTCATGGTTATTTAAGCAGGGTGAGATTGGTGACTCTTGGCAAATATGCCTGGTTAACACAATGTACTGTGCTCTGCTCCTGCCAGGGCAAAAGCAGATTGGGAAATAGAGCAAACAAAGCACATCTTTTTTAAGAACATGTCAAAATTGGCCATCTCAGAATAATTTGTTCCAGTGCAGCAAGGAAAGGTTGCCAGGGTGCCAACATAGAATAGAGAAAATGGGCGAATATAGGTTTGTTTTACAGTCAGACTGCAGATAATAAGAGAAAAATGTCTGCCAAGATACTGCCTTCCAGACTTCACCCTGTGCATATGAAGTCTTACAGTTAACCTTACCCTTTACCCTTACATATGGTATAATGTATAATGCTGTACATATGCATTAAATATTTACAGACAAATAACACAATTTAATACAATTGTTCAATACTGGTACAAAATACCAGTGTGGAATTTTATATCAGATGCCACACTGATGTTAAAATTGTGATATCATGGCAAGCATGTGCTAAGTAATCTTTGTCAATATGTTTAACCAAGTAGCATAAATAAAATATAAAAATAAAAAAGTAGCTGTCTTCATGATTAATTCATGAGATAGAGACAGTGAAAGAGAGAGAGGCTAGTTGTCAAACATTTTCCTCAAATGAACTTCTCTCAAATTAGGTTTATTGCACATTTTATTGGCTTTGCTACAATAAAAATGTTGTCACAGTGCAATCAGCAATTAAATTCATAAAACCCCAATGGTCAAAAATAAATACAAAACTATCATTGCTTTGCCAAAATGATACCACAATTAACCGGATGAAATTACAATATTTAAAATGCATGACAACCTGACTTGACCTGGCATTTATGAAAAGTAACAGTTTCAACCTTTTAGTTAAAATCAGACTTCATTATGTAGATGAATTTTGCTTGAATATATTCTAGTGTGGTTTTGTTGCATTTATTTGTTTACCCAACAGCTACTGCAAAAAATAAAAAATATAAAAAAATAAATAAAAAAAAAAAGATAGTGGAGTTTGGAAGCGAGAATTAAATCAATATATTTTATTTATATTTAAAACACTTTTGAGCTATGTTTGAACTCAACATACTCTTTCTGTAGCTAGAATTTTGAGTCAAAATTTTATTTTTATTACTGAGACATGACAACTTCCTTGTGTGACAAGCAGAGCACTTGTATATTGTAAGTATATACAAAATGTATGTCTTTATGTGTATTTGTCATAGCCTTGGTTTTGAAATTCTGTATTCACATTTTATAACATGCCATCTTTCAAACGCCAATCAATATTGGGAGGTTTTAGCCCAAGCTCTCATTTTGTAATGACTTACTTTTATTGACTAAACGTAATTATGTTCTGGTGGTCTGAAGTAGATTCAGAACATAGCAGGACTGCATTAGCCAAGAAAGCTGAAAGGTTTGAGCGAAAAAAAAAAAAAAAAAAAAAGGAGAGCCAGAGAGAAATGGAGTGAAAGAAAAAAGGAAGCGGGGGAGAAATAGATGGAGTGAGTGAAGGAGCAATGCAGATGGAAAGTTTGTAGACTGAGAGGTGATTTATGGCCCTGGGGAACAAAATCAACAAGTTGAACTTTAATTGTATTCGTTGTGATTGGGGGGAGGGGGGTAGTTAATACCACCTCATGATCGATGGCACGGGGCAATGGCTTTGGCTGCACACTTTGTCTTTTCAGCTTTGGCACAGATATAAATCCGGCTGATAAAAGCAATTAATTGCTGTGAAAGTTCTGTGCTAATGCTAGAAATGAATTCTTGGCACAGATTTAGAAACAAATTTTTACTGATGAAAATATGGCCATGAATCCAACGCTGCATGTTTAAATAAGCGATTAGCATTTCCGCGATAAGCCCTATCTGGCCTTATTTCATCTAATCGGGCAACAAATGAGCCACGTCCTAATAGATTAGAATTTTTTTTGAGTTATATATATATATACATATATATATATATATATATATAATATTACACAGAACATATATATATATATATAAAAATAATGAATGTAGTTGGACAGAATATAAAGTACCCTGAACTCAGCAGCATAATGATGTCTACCATAATTCTGTTCAATTTAGCAATAAAATGTATTGATAAGTGAATATGGTCACACTTTACATCAGATTATACCTAATATACTCATATAATGTGAATTCTATTTTTATTAGAAACATGCATTTCATGTCTTAAAGGGATATATATATATATATATATATATATATATATATAATATATATATATATATATATATATATATATATATACAGTATATTGTAATGGTAATGGTCTATTGGCTCCTGACACAGTAAAGATGATTTAATTCTGTCAATTTTGAAATCATGAGAAAAAAAAAGTTTTGCTACTGTATATACACAGGCTGTTTTAATCATACACAGACAAAAAACCTTGGTCTATCCTAAGCTGATTCATAAAAATTACCTTCATTGTGATTTAACATAATTAAAATGGAAAGGAAGGGTGGGTTTACATTTGTATATAAAAGGATGGGATGGCATAAAAGGTGATTTTATGGTGCCACCTGCATTTCAGCTTTGTCTTTATTGCTTTCCTTGATCTGAAGCACAAAATATTTGATTTGTAGAAGGGTCTAGCCTTTTTGAACAAAGTCAATTGATTTGGCATGCCATTATGAAGTACTACACTGACAACCAATCACAATTAGCCATGATCAATGGTGATAATCACAATGAAAGATCAAACCCCTGCCCCGTGCAACCGACCCTGACAACAGCACCCTACCTTTGAAATACAGCGCTATTTTTTGGCTCGTGCTCTATTATTCTCTAGCAATGAGTCAGTGTTTCTGTGGAGAGAAATAAATGTGTTTTTTAGACATCCAGTACAGTTTAGAGCTCTGGAGGTGCCACACCAATCAACAAATCATCTCAGAGAAAGAATGCACAAGAAGTAAAAAAAAAAAAAAAAAAAAAAAAAAAAAAAAAAAAGTGACAGTCCTCACAGTTCAGGTGGGGTGGGGGCGACCCAACGGTACATAATCAGAGGTGCGTGTGATTCCCATAGTGTGACCAGATGACAGACTGGGAGAAGTCTGTTACACCCGGCCTTTAAATCACTGTTACGAGCTACTATTATGAACACTTCTCTGAAGCATTTTACTTTTTTTTTTTTTTATTACCACCATCTAGTTTTACCAGATGCTAAATGGGGAAAAATGTTGAAATGATGCCTTAAATATTTAAATGAAGCAATTCTTTTCAGTGCAAACATCCACCCTGTGTAAATTAGGATCATTATAGACTCCAGACTGTGAAACAAATAAAAATGTACAACAATATCTTCAGAGTGTACCTGAAGTATACTTGCAATTGTTCCACTTAAGCACAATCATATATACTTCAATATATCTTTAGTTGGACTTTAGCACTACTTCCACACAATAAAAGTGTATTAAGTACAAAATGAGTTGTTCCACCCAACCCAACCTGCAAGATTGTGCCTTGAAAAATTCATTCAGCACAGATTTTGTGTACACATTTGTACCATTACCTGATTTGCATAATTCTCTTAGTGAATTGGGCACAAAAACAACACAGACCGTGTGTGCAAACAAACGGCGTTATCACCGGCCACAATTCATTCACAGAGCATTCCCCTTGAGTCTGAACTATGTTATTTCACAATCAGCAAATGAAGTAGTGGGGATTTACAGCAGGGATGAACCGGACTCGTTCTGATGTAGTGGCTAAAACCAGAGAGTACCTTGTAGTCTATGAAATATGCAAGGAATTCACAACCAATGTAAAATTCATGCATTTAATATGCATAGCTTGTGGCAACCACAACACCGCATTACTCAGTCGCAGATTCACACACACAGAACCTTGGTGTTAAAAATTAAACTTTTCAGGAAGTCGATTACTGTAATGGCAAATAAAAATTACAAGTCAAACTGGGTGATATTTTCCGTGACTCTTCTGCTTTCTCTTTAATTTTTCCTCGTCGTCTAAAGGTTTTGAAAGTGTTTAATGATAAGAACACCTTCAGGGCCCACAGTTAATAAAGCACACTCATGCATTGGGATATTAGTGATATATCCTGCAGAGCAGGAAGCCCCTTTTCTTCACCTTCCCACAAACTCCATTTCTGATACTGGGAAAATTTATACATAAAACCTCCACATCAAGAGAAACCAATTACGTCGGCCCAGAGTCCATCCCTCTACACAACAAACTCTTTTATTGATCAGGTAATAATTACCACGGTCACATCATAAAGTACCTGGAACAGATTGGTCATTCAGGTTATCGATTCTCCCGGGCTCTCCTTCACTTCTCATTGTGTGACTGCTGTATGATATGGGCTCTGCTCCGCACTGCTTTTGGGGGTTGTGTCGGCATGCCTGTATGGGGTTTATTCATTTTATTTCTCCTTTTTTTAAAAGCTTGTGTCAAGGTGATTTTCACCAAGTGTATTCCAAGTCATTCTGTTCTCCGAGTGCACTTTTGGCCTGTACGTTGCATACTCGACCCCATTCTCTTTCGCTCCTGTCATGAATGCCAAAATGCATCTTTATTATTCTCTAAAAGCTAGTTATTTTTACTTTTCCTTCCCCTATTTTTGTCAGATTCATTTCCTCAAAGAAGAGCTATTGTTTCTCGGTCTCTTGCTCTTAGATTTTCCATCTCTCCCGCTCTCTCTTGCTCTTTTCTCTTTCTAACGCTGACCTTTCCTCTTTCAATGGTGTAACTCCAGGGATGCCTGAGAATGCACCAGCTGTGTGGAACGCTTCATTACCCAGCTATCTGCAGGCCCGTGACCCTAACTCCTGCTGCCCACAGCAACTCTCACCACAGCACACCCACCCTGACCCCACCAAACCCCGTGCAAACTCATTTGCCCTGCTCCAATTGAACCTGCCAATCTCTAATTTTTACAAGCATAAAGAGTCCTGTATGGCTGGGAGAGTTTTTAAATTCACCCCAAACTAAGTGACAGCAGATGTGCATAATTGAGAATAAAAAACAAAGTAGTTTTGCTTCCTCTGAAGATACAAGAAGGGTTTCTTAATGTTATGGGTCACATTAGGTTATACTGTATACAGTAATTTAATCTAAAACTTTTTAGTTAGCTGTTGTTTCATAGAGTGCAAAGTGTTACGTATACTTTTACCTCCATTGTGTAGATTCCTGGAAAATATTAAATATATAAACTGTATATATTTATATATAAGTTTCATTTCAGGTTCTAGGGATACAAATGAGTCTTTGTTGGGTCTCTGCAGGAGGGTGTGATTGCTAATCAGAGCCTATATAGAAACGTGTTATTTCACAAGTACTTGAATACTGCATACGGACAAATCTCGCACAAACAGCGAGCAGGGACACAGCATGACTGGCCACGCAGTCGTGTTTGTTAAGAAGCCTAAAGAAAGATTTGAGCTCCATAATGATCACCAAGGATGAGTGATTCTACTGTTGGATGCAGAGTGTGTTAATTGAATGCTGTGAAATAAACATCTTGCAATTAGCACTTTATTAATGTTCATGGATAAACATACAAATTAAAGTGTTGAGTGTGGAAAACATCATGGGATGAAAAACTTCACACCCAAGCATGACACTATGCCTCCCTCTTCCTCCTCCATGAGAAGATGTACAGTATATGGCATTTGAAATGAAGAAATTCACATAGAAAACCAAACTGTTCATTTGCAATCACAGCCTGAACAAAGCCTATATTGTTATATTACATGCATGAACACACAACGCATCTATAGGCTCATCTAATATCCCGCTGATGTATTGAGTATTAGAATACTGAATGAGTTCTGAATATGTTTTATTATTATTTGCTAGCTCAGATGTCCTCACATGACATGCACTAGCACCACTTTTAGAACACAACACTGTTTCTAGATAGGAGAGGTATAGGAAAAGTCAAGCTGTTAAATGAAATATTAGAATAGGGTTTATTTACTGTATATGGTTAATGCATACTTTAAAAAAATAAATAAATAAAAAAGAATATACAAAGCATGTAAATCAGCAAGCAGTATGCTACAATGGTCTTGTAAAGATATTGATACATTTTCTATTCTATTTTCTAAATATTCTAACTTTTGGATTTCTAATCAAATAATTGGTTAGGAAAATGTTAACAATTGCTGTTGCTATCACTTCCCTTTCACTCATCACACTACGAATACAAGGTCAAGTAAAGTGCACTGTATTTTGGGATATGGTAGTGTGTGATTTAATTTACACAAATGTTGTAAATCATCTTGGTATTTGCATATTGCACACGGTATACATAATGCAAAAATAGTAAGAATAGAACTGTTGTATGCCATTCCAAACATAGCCATAGAGAGTGAGAGAGATGGAGACTGAGTGAGAAAAGGATTTAGATTGAAAGACAAAAGATTCACCTTAGCCATCTGCAGTGAACCTGACGGGGCAGGTGTTCAGGTGTCTAACAGAGTCAGGTGGGAACCAGCTGAGACTTGTTCATATCTGCCTACTTTTTACTGTTTTTTGCCCTTCTCCTCGCTATTTTGCAGCAATGGGGAGGCTACTTTGAAAGTCTTGCCAAGTTACTCAAACAACATGAAACAACATACAGAACTACCAAATTATGCTATAAGTTTGATTGCATCATATAATAATTGCTGTTAATAGTGTTCATTGTCTGTTTGATTATTTCTTTAATTGATTTTTCCGTACATTTCTGCCATATACACATAAATTGACAGTCACCACTGATAAGCTACTACTAAATATTGTAGAATCTTCATTTTCTGTAAAGTTGCTTTGCAATGATTTGTATCGCAAAAAGTGCTATACAAACAAACTTGGATTGAACTGAATTGAATTGAATTACTCCAAATTTAAAACTGTTCAACTGTACAGAAAACAGAAAGAAGCTAACTACATTAAGGGAAATAATGGTCCTCCTTTCCATGTATCACATATCACAGCTTCCATCAGGGTTGCCAGATTTTGTAACAAAACCTGCCCAACTGATACTCAAAACTATTTTTTGATAGGGGTTCCACTGGTATAAATTGCATTCTGGGGCTAAATATCAAATTATTGGGGTTGCTTCAACCTGCGGATATGAAAAATAACCTGCAGCAACAGTGTTATATTAACCCAATTCCACGGGAAAACCATGGACTTGGCATCACTGGTTTCCATAAAATTTATTAGCACATTTCCCACATTAATAATAATAAGAATAAGTGGTTCTAAATGTCCAAATCAGAATGTTAGAATGATTTTTGAAGGATCATGTGATACTGAAGACTGGAGTCATGGCTTCTGAAAATTCAGCTTTGCATCACATGAATAAAGTACATTTTAAATATATTAAAATGGAATTTTACATTATTACTGTGTTTACTGTATTTCTGATCATTCAGCCTTCAGCTACTTTCAAAAACTTACTGAGCCCAAATAGCAGTTTTGAACTAAATATGTCACTACATAAAACATGGCATTCGAGGAATTCCAAGAACACGATTTAAATCAATCTGCTAATCAGGTGAATAATTCTAATGAATAATTGTTCATAAAAATGAACCATCTGAACAAAATGACTTGCAAAAGTGAATCACATAATTTGTTATTGACACTACACTGAAACAGCAACTGAACAATGTAGTTAAGTTATCGCCAAACTTTTTTAGTTTCAGCTCCGCAACACTGTTTAGTCAACGCATGGCATTTGTTCATTCAGGACTGTTGCTAGACATGAGTGACTTTGGAGGCAGAGTTTCATTTCATTTCAATTTAGGCAATTAAAGGAAAGGTCAGGTGGAGAAACAGATGGTTTGCTTACAGCACCGCACCCAGCCCAAAGACACAAAAATACTGTTGACATTTATCCACAGTCTCCAGTGGACCCCGTTAAGTGTGTCAGGCAACGAGAGAGAAATTAGACGACTGATAAAAAGCTAAACTTGGAAACTTGTCTTATACTGTGCCGCCGTGTTAGATGTCTATCATGTTCACTCAAGGAGGCAACAGCTAGATTCAAAGTAATCATTTTTCACAGGGTAGGCAGTAATGACTTCGGGTTAACGAGAATACGGTTGGGAGAAAAAGCAACAGATCATGAACAAGATTTGGGAAAAAAAAAGCTAAGGGAAGAAAATTTGTAAATTACGATTATGCAAATGGCAGATTTAAATTTCAAATCTAAATGTTAAGGCTGGGTTCCTGAAGTAAGGTTAGCAGGTAATGATGCCACTGGAGGGGAAAAAGTGTGAGCCCTGGGGTGGGGGTGGGGGGGGTGACTGGAATTAGAAGAGGCATAAATTTCTCCTTGTTAGGCGATGGATAATTAAAACAAAAGGGAAGCTGCTCGGAGGCAGAGGCAGGACAGAAAGTCTCCCCTGAGGTGGGGAGGACAGAGTGTGTCTTAGCGTAGGCAAGACAGCAAGCAGAATGTTGTCTCCGCAGAGCAGCAGGAAAAAGACATAGAGCTGTTAGTCAGAATGCTGCCTAAGGGCTCACGGCTGTTCTTTATTCCTCCCTCCCTTCCTCTCTCTCTCTCCCTCTGTCCTTTCTTTTCTCTTTTTCACCTGCTCTTGTTCTCCTTGCCTGTGTGCAGCTTTATATATGGTCTTGATGAGCTAATTTAGCACAGTGAGGAGACGGGATAATTGTTTTCCTGTGAACAGGTACCTTTGTGTGCTTCGGCATCCATGGACTCTGAATATGCAGTGGGAGTCGTGCCACCTCCTCTCTCCATGGTAACCCCAGCCTGGTCCAGCCAGCCAGATGAGGACAAAGTCTGTGTGGTGGGTCCCTGGCTCTTATCCTTATCCTTTCATTTTAGCACTGCAGTACTCTTTACATGATGCATATTTTGTGTCTGAAAGATCAGATCTGTGTGAAAATATTTGCTAGTCAAGTCACATTTTTATAGTGCTTTATATAATACAGATTGTTTCAAAGCCACTTCACAGCAATAAAGTAAAACATAACAGTATTAATGTTACAAAATTCTTTGATTATAAAGAATGTTTCATTTTAATTTCAGCCCTGAAAAGACAACATTGTCATTATTCAACACAGTTTAGTTAAATGCTTATTTAATTTGGTTTAATAATGTCAGTGTTACAAAGTTCATCAGTTATGGAACAAATTTAATTCAATTACATTAAACATTTGGTGCAGAAACAATTTTCACTCTGAAATTACTGGTACATTTTAAAACTATACCATATACATTTTAAAGTAAAATGTACTCCAAAAATCAGTTTTGTTTACAATAGTGACAGTAGTGTCATTACTGAGTCAGTTCAGTGTCATTACTTAAGTGTTGTTTCACTTCAGTTTTATAACATTGCAAAGTTCATCAATTATTAACCAAGTCCAGTTCAGCTATCAGTGGTGTTATTATCCATCTCAATTCAGTTAAAGTTTTTTTTTTTTATCTCATCCAACTGCAGTCAAATTATTATTATTATTATTTTAACATTGCATGAAATAACGATAAAACCAGCTAGTGCACTTGTCGCTGTTTTTTAAAGTACATCCTAACATTTCAGAGCGGTTGCCTCAGTGAATTCCAGCTCTGAGATGTGTGGGCTGAGGCAACATGGCCACATGATTTTCAGAGCTTTCACCATACAAACAGAGTTTGTCATATCCCTTCCCTGTTTAGACTGCATCGGGAGATGGCCTCCGGGTTAAACCAAAATTATGGAAACTTGAGCTTTGAGTTACTGTGGCCTGAGCCAGGCCAGACCAGACCGGATATAAACCCGGTAATGTGTAGACATTACTTGTATTAATGAGAAAAGCCATTGGGAAGACATTTTATTAACCAATTGCCCCTTAATCCAGGAATGACCTTGCCAATCCCTGAGACCAAAGAACCAGCTGCACTCCGTATGTCACTCAGCACCTTCTGGGCTAATTTAACTAAGACCTAAATTCACACACACACTCATACACACAAAGATGTGCATGGCCACTTCATTTTCTTCAAGCAAAATACCCCCTTTCAAATCATATGCATCATAAAATTTATGGCATACAGTCAGATAGAGAAAGTACACAGCTGTCTAAAGTAGTGTGCTTTTCTATATAAAATTATGAGCTACCAAGTATTCTAAAGGGAAGGTGCTAATCTGTAGCAAACTACACAGTTAGTCAAAACAGTGCTAGCCTATGGGGATATCAGTAACTGTAGTTAGCTGAAAGACTATTTGTTTTGTTCAGCTGGAGTAAAAAAAAAAAAAAAAAAAAAAAAAAAAAAAAAAAAAAAAAAAAAATATATATATATATATATATATATCTACTTTATATATATATATATAGATATATATATATATATATATATATATGAAACAAGAAAATACAGCTTTTAAATGTGGGTTTAAAAGAAAAATCATATCTGTACATGCAGAAAAGTAATTAAGTCAACATAAAACAGGATCCACAAGCCATTTTACTTTTTACTAATGAAAAATGATATTCAATGCAGGTTCAGTTTAGTCAATTTTCCATTAGGTAACATGAACTATTTATGTAGAATATTTTACAGGATTCATTAATCTATGTTCATTTTAATTTATGAATGCACTATTGCTTGTTAACTGGTGCTCATTCACAACTTGAAAAGTTTAAAAACATTTGTATGTGGAAATTAACATTAATCGATGTTGTGGAGATGGAATCTTGATTTTATTTTTATGGAACCGATCATCAAAAGAGCAAGTTAATCACAGCTTATGGAAAGATTTCAAAGACTAACATTTTTTATTTGGGATAATGTACACCAATGAATCTTGCTAAAAAGACTATTTGCATGTATTAAGAAAGTATATAGGATCAATTTTAAATTCAAGTTTGCAAAGCAGTTTTTTTGCTTATGATTTTGTTGTGATGTTCAGATACAGATGCAAGTTTTTAGTTATGACCTCATTCTAACTCCTACAGGTGAAAACCTCACTCCTACTACAGCTTGAACTTCAGTTACGTTACCACTCTTAAAGCCCTTCCTCTGAGGTCTCAGCTGTTATTCTGCATCTTAAACATTGGGTGACCAAATTGTGTCCTTCTCAATCCATTTTGATTCTTCCTCACTGAACAAGATATGCCATCTATCACAGAGGGATCACAGGCTTTGTGTGAGGTGCTTATTTCATTCTTATTTCATGGTCTTGCTCTCAAATTTCCCATCATGCCCTCCATCTGGCCTGCACCCCCAGCAGGTGGCATAGGCAGGCAGATGTGTTCTGTTTTTGGAACAGGTTTTTAAAGTTGACGAACACCTGTGAACGCATGTGAAAGTTTGGTTATTCTAGTATATCTATTTATATAACTCACATTTAACTTCTTCCACATGCCAATTTCCTATTTTCTAGATTTCTAGATCTTCATGAGGTTGAGTAGGGGTCTTAATATAGACCGTGTTCCCACTCTTTCCTCAGCATCTTATGCTCTTCCTCTAGTGCGTAAGCAAAGGGAAGTTCTGTTAGCCAGAGCAGATTTATTCGTCAATAAATGACACAGAATAACTGGCATTATCCACAAGTTCCATTCATTAGAGGCCCTAATCTCAGAGAATAATTAAGCAGATAATAATGACACTTTGCAATCTGCAAAATGAAAACCAGCTCTTATCTTCGAAACCAGGAAGCATTTTAATGAAACTATGCATTAATTTAATATCAAACTAGGATTGTAGTGTATACAAATGCTACATCAATGTCTAGATGTATTACCGCGATATCAGTCATAATGACTACAGTCTTCAAAACAACCCCCAGGCCCTTTAAACAGCACTCTAACCTTAAGAAAACTAAAGCAAATCACAGAAATGCTAATTAATCTGCATTATTTAGTATTGCAAAGTAAATACAATAGGGTTAAACTATTTTACTGGTAATCTGTGTAAACTTAGCTTGTAAAGTTGCTTAAATAATTCACAGTCACTCTTTTGGAGTTAAACATTTTGGTAAACTCAAATATGTACTATACAGATCAGTTCATGTCAACATAAAAGGCTAACTGTAGGCCTGTCATTGGCTCAACTTTTAAACTTCTAACAGCATGTTATATGTCATAGTACAAGACAAATCAGTGGCATTTATCTGTTTACACAGACCAACAATATAAAAACAGACCAAATACAAGAACACGTCCTGTGTGAAAAACATCAGAGTCTAGACAGCTTGACAAACTCAATTGCAAACTAGATTGTTGTGAAGTACACTAAAGGCCAGTGAATGGATTATGATATGGAAATACAAAATATGTGGACTTCTGAAGCCACGTTTTGAGAGGCAGATCTAAAATTAATTTAGGTGCATCAAATGACAAAACAAAAAACTGAGGTCAAAAGACATACTAAACATGCTGGAGAGAGGGAACATTTGTACATCATGCCTCAGTAAAGTAATTGACTTCCCTCATTCTTCTGATTACATTAGTTATATGCTGTCATTCTCTATAACTTGCACTGGCTGGGTTTTCATGGTAATGACTTAAAATAATCATAGTGCACTGGGGAAAGAATTGTGCACCGACCATGACAAGCACAACAAAATCCAAAAGAGATGGCAAAATAAGAAAGTTCTTCGCCTGTAAATAAAAAAGCTGTAAATAAACGTTTGTGTATATACGTTTGGGTATAGCTTAGATCTTGTAAATTAGAATTCAAACATTGAAAGATGTCCTTTGTGGTGCAGCACATATCATTCACTTGAGCTCCATGGTTACTGGCTCCCTGTTGTCAATCTCAACTTTTCTGACTTCAATATTGACTTCCACAAAGATCGTTTGCCAATTTTGTGTGGCCATCACATCCTAGCTGGCTGCTAAACTCTCATGACACATCTATCATGGTATACAGCTGTATGAGTGCACATTAATTATCTCATCACTCTCTGTAGTGGAGGGAAATTATGACGGCGTCCAATGAAAAGTGGTTGAGTGATGCACAGATGGAAGGCCGATACTCCCACCAACGTCTTGAAAGGTTTCTTTAATTAACAGTCAGCTCTTGATGAAGAGATTCTGCTGTGGCAAAAACTGTAGCCCACAGCTGCCCAAAACTAATTTTACAGTGTAGTTGCTTCCCAGAAATAATTAATTTCCCTACATGGACCCAATTGGATAGCCACAGTAACCTTTCAGCATGACTAGAAGGCCATGCATGGGCAGTGATGATTTTCTTTGCCGAAGTATGAGAAGAAGAGTGTCCAAATTTGGCAAATTTACATGTCATCCACATTTACAAGGTATTCTGGGGTACAAAAATGTATTTATGCAAATAAAATGGATTAAATTGTGCTTGCTCCAAAAAAAATTAAAATAAAAATTAAATCTTATAGCTGTTGCCACAGTATCAATACTGACAAACTAACTTATGCGTCTCACGTCTGAGATGTATTCAAATGCTTTTGAATCGTTATTCAGAATGAGTCAGCTTGACAGGTAAGGGGGGAAAATGTACAGTTTGGCCCTGCTAATTTAAATTTAGTGCTGGCTAATATCCGCTTTTATTCCTCAGAGCAGGAAAGTGATTACCGTCAGCAGAAATGTTAAACCTGAGCTACCCACTTCTTTTTCCATGTATCTATCTACTACCTTTTGTACATTTAATAACAATGAACAAAAAAAATACAGTGGATTTTGACTGGCCGTTTTACAAAAATGGTGCATCCTGTGTCATTAGCATATTCATAAACAACAGTGAATAGCTGATACGAATTTTTACTATGAGTATTTTTCTAAACACACATCTACTCTGCTGGTATATCGTAAGTACATCATCTGGCTGCAAAGAGCATCTTTCTTAATTAACAGCCAAGAACATTGGAAAATAGTGTTACAATCCTCCCCGTCTGGTCAGCTATGACATTTCTAGATATATATTATATTTTTTTAATGTTGGTGAAAAGCTTGTGTGGATGTCATAATCAAAAAAAAAAAAAAAAAAAAAAAAAAAAAAAACATGCTGATTCAGATGAGGCCAGTTGTATCATTTACTATGATGTGAAATTATTACACTAGATTAAACTACAAACCACACATAAAATCACTTTCTTACCTCAAAATATATTCTTTTTTTATTATTATATTGACACGGAGACTTACAACTTCTCCCATTATCTCAGGAGGTTGCTGCTCATGTATGAATGAGATTTCACCCCTATAGTTCATTACTAATTGGCTGAAATGATGGTGTTACAACTTCAACCCATGTTACAACATGCCCCTGTCTCGTCTACTATTATTATATTCAGTCACATGTAGTCACTAGAAATATGAATATGGATTATTCAGCACAGCCGCCCATACCTGAACCTACGCTCATGCCTCTCTCTTCCCTTTCTCCAAAATTGTGATTTCTTACTTCCTGGTCGTAGCTGGGGCTTGCGGGGCCCTAGTGCAGGTTGTACCAGTGGGCCCTGTTTGAAATTGTTTAATTGGAATGTTCATTCTTATGTATTTGTGCTATTTACACAATTACAAAACTTTTTTCAAGTTTGTAAGTGTCCAGGTACAGAAACTGAATAGCCAATTTTGGGTATAATATGTCACAGTTTACTTTATTTTGCTATACTCACTTACATAACTGAACTATAGTATCCTGCACCCACCCACTAGTAAAAAAAAATATTTAAAAAATTATATCTGGTGTCTGAATAATTTTTGGTTTGACTGTGGATTAATTTATGTTAAAACTAAAAAATAATTCAGTCAAGAGCAGTTGATTTTCTTTCTTTTATTTTCTTGGATTAACATTAAGGACCTGACAGCTAGTAAATTAGGCGTGGTCACTTTAAGAGACGACGCATCCATTTTAATGATACACATCCGATTTCTTTCTCCACTGTTTAATTTCACTTAAGATGTAACCGACAGACGTGTCTCTTTTCGTGCGCCCTGTGTGCACAGAACACAGTGCGCAGGTGCGAATTGGGCTCTTTCACATCTTTTTTCTGTTTGCATGTTTTAACTGCAATTTTTATTTGTTCATTCAGGTGCAGGAGGACGCGAAGGAGAGCTCGGTTCAGTGTTGCTGTCCTTGAGACACAGCTCTCTGCATGCGCACTGAAAACGGCACGTGAGTACTCAGTTGAGTTTTTCTGAGTCTTGTGCTTGAATGCTTAAAACTCTTTTGAATTTTTAAATTAGCCTGGCTTAAAAACACATGCAAATGATAAGCTTTCAGGATGATGCACTGCAGTGGCCCATAAACTGTCCTGAGTGTCTTTTTAGGCTGGCCTTAGCCAGTCGGTTGAGATCAACTCCCCCACCCACAACCCACCACACCCCCCCAGCCGTGAGCCCCTATAATCGTCACCACCTTTCAACCCACTAGTGACGGCCCTGGATACAGTATCTGAAATGTTTCTGTTATGTGCAAGACATGATGTTCTATTGGTTAATTAATGCAAAGTCATCAGCAGGGGGACGGGGAATGGAGCTTGGCTTGCAGACAGATGAGCCAAATGGTTCTTTGTCAAGGCCGGCTGGGAGGTGTGAAAAAAAAAAAAATAGAGAGGAGGCTGTCAGATTGGTATGTGACTCACCGGATGTCTTTTCAGTCTGAGGCTGGAGTATGACCTTTTGAGAGCCCTGTCCACCCACAGCAATCCAGCAATACTTTCCTCAGATAATAATTTCTCACTGTGTCTGCCTGTCGTTCACGCACAAAAACACAGGATCATAAATAAGTTCGCCCTGGAAGGACTGCCATAGGGAGAGGGAGAGAAAGAGTGTGAAGAAAAGAAGCAAAAGTACGAATGAGAGAAAACAAGCTTGTAGCAGCAATCTGAATTTCTGTGAAGAGCGTTCCATCTTGTTCATCATAATATCTGGGGAGGATGTGATGTGTCTGTGAAATGCTTCTCGGCAGAAGTCGAATTTATGAAAGCTAGCTGAAATGAGAGTGCAGAACTGGCAACGTTTTCTTAATAATACTACTGAAAGCATGTGCCTGATAAAATTGTAATCAAAATGTGCATATTTACTAATACACAAAATACAACATCACTATATTTAGAGTCAGTGTACTGCATTCCCATCAACCTGAAGCAATAATCAAACACACTTCCAAAACGGCCTTCTTGCGTTTTGCTCTCAGTCAAATGAAGAGTTAAACTGTCCAGTTCATTTTAGTGAATCAGTTCATTCTTTCAGTCAATCAAACCATAAATAAACTGAAAAAAAAGAAAAACAAACAAAAGGTTAAAATAACACCAGGGTGAGTAAATGGTGACAGAATTGTATATTTTTCTGGTGAAATGTAGGGCCCTATAAAATAAGTTTTACCTTTTGCCAAATTCCATTTATATTTTATTAATCTTTATTTAATTGTATTAAAAATTCAATTTTATTTTTTTTCTGGATTTTTTTAAACTCTGTTTTAATGGTTAAATTAAATGTTATTAATTAAAAAACCATGTCTAATTAATTGAAGTTACAATAATAAACAACAACTTATTAAAGGTTTAACAAAAATGTATTTTTATAATATATATATAATTAAGGCCCTATGAAATGTTTTATTTTTCTTCAAATTCTGTTTAATTTTCAAAATTCTGTTTTCCGCTAATTTTCTGGATTCAATTTTAATAGGTTCATTTAATATTAATAATCAATAGCATCTCTAATTAAGTGATTTTATAAAAAAAATATATATATTTATTATAATCTTATTTTTTTTATTTTTATTTTTTTTTTCAGGAATACTGTGTTGTGCGTTTGACATTTTTCTGCTAAATAAATTCTGGTAAATAAGTTGTGATGTTTAATATTTTTGTGGAAAAAGTGATTTTTTTTCAGGCTTTTTTGATAAATAGAAAGTTCAAAGGCATTTATTTGAAATAGATTATTGTTTAAAATCATAAATGTCTTTACTGTCATTTTTGTTCAATTTAATGTGTCTTTGCTGTATACATAAGGTATACATTTCTTAATAAATAAATAAATTATACTGACCCTGAACTTACTAACGGTAGTGCATGTTGGTGGATCACCCGCAAAAGCTAAATGGTGCTAGCTGGGAGGGCAGCTAGAATGAGCCTGGAAAAGAAGTATTATCAAATACAATAAGATCTGATTTTCTTGACGTTATATAGCAGGAAGCTGAGTAAGTGGGCAGTTGTTGAGATGTTGAGCTGGACATTGAATACTGCACCAAGATTCCTGGCTGGCTCTATTGTTGTTGAGCTCGTACTTCACAAAGCATGAGCTCGGTATGGTGACAGTGAGGCACAGTGTGAATTACAACTCATTTACTTCCTCTTTCACCATTTCAAAGAAACAGCACTGTAGATGTTAGCACTACAACTATCTCCACAAAAAATCACTTGAATTACAGTCACAGAGATAGTGCCTTATGAAACGAACTGCAATACAAAATTATTTTAATAATACTGAATGTCAACAAATCTCCCAGCAATGTAAGCTCTCTCAAAGGCTGTCTAATGAAGAGAGCTGCCCCGGGCAGGCTAAGCAGTGTATTAGCACTGAAGAGTAACAACACACTAATGATTACAATTATCAACGTTACTTTCCATTTCGCAAAAAAAAAAAAAAAAAAAAAAAAAAAAAAAAAAACTTCCTTTGTTAGCTTTGAAACCATTTGTAAGCCTTTAAATAGGAGTAAGAGGGTTGTCAACATTGACATCAATGGGGAAGAGTTTCCTCTAGCGGGTGAAGTGAATCTGGGTTTCAGCTATTATGCGTGTCCCGCACACACATCATACTGACTTTAAAGGCAGGCTGTCATGCATGTTTTATCAGCAGCAAAAAAAAAATTTAAATAAAAAAATAAACACACAAAACCAGGATATATCCACAGCCTGGCATGCTTTGACAGGGAGCAGCCCTCCATCAAGATGGAGCTTTGAAGCAGTCTGCATGATTTGGGTGTTGAACGTGAACAGCTTGGATGTGTCTGATGACCAGCTAATGAACAAATCGGTATTCTGATTGTGAGGTCTGAATGTGCCATCTGACATTTTGTATTTCCTGTCTACACACCGGCTTCCAACTTTACGGCCGAATCGGATTGTAGTCCGCAGTAAATTATCCGTCGTCATACTCTTACATGAGCAAATGAGTTTTTCCCATTTTGTAAGAGCATGGAGGCCCAATCTCAAGGAACAAAGACTGCCGACCGAATGACTGGAACTCGTAAAAAAGCACTATGTATGTAAATATATTTTATTGCACCACTCTTGAACTTATTTTTTAATATAAATAAGAGGGGTGAAGTGTTTATACATGCATAAGCTATACGCCTATACATCTGGATCTGCATTCATAGGGAATAGCGATGTGAGAGGAAGCCTTGGATTGAAATTTACATCTCCACAGAACATCCCTGAACTTTAGAGGACCCAATGACACGCTTATTGTTTACTCGTGTTCACTGCTCTTTATAATGTGGCCCCAAACACATATTTCTTATAGCACCTCAGCTGGACATTGAAGCCCAGACCAGATGAACAGTGAAGTCTAATGTAATACCAGGTTAGTGACAGCAGTAATGGGTCATAAATCCCAAGTTCAGGTAGGGTTTGGTCTTAAATCAAAGGCCCAGACTACCGAGCTGATTTAAATCCATCAAGGCCTGGTGCAAGGTTTTAAAGGTTTTTAAAGAGAGGCAGGATACTTTATTGCCTGGGAAATGGTCTGTCCTTAGTTCAGAACGTCAGCACATTGTGGGAAGAGCATATGGCACAGAGTGAACATGTGGTGCTTTTAAATCATGTATGCTAATCTGATAGTGTCGGGTCGGGTTTTGAATAGCATTTCTCGTTCAGGCCGATCTCTGTGACCACTTGTAGAGAGATGGCATTTGAAAATGAATGCTCGCTGTCAATGACAGTCCGGCTTAGCGTTTGAGCTCACGTGAGGTCCTCATACCGTGGCATTTGGCGCTTCGCTTCTTTCCACAGCAAGGTCACGATAAAGATAAAAATAATCTCCTGTGACAAATTTGTTTTCTAAAGGCCTCACTCTACTGCTCCATCATCTTTTTTGGAAAAAATTGTTCCAGATAATGCTGACTCAAAGGGAATTCTTTGATCGGTCTGATGAATTGTCTTGTATCTGTAATTTAAATGGCTCTACTGTCCGTTTAAGGAGGGAAATAACTGTAAGAAAGGGCCTCATTGGATTCCCATTGAATACACATAGATTACACACGCCTGTGCTCAGAATAAGGAATACAAGACACCAACTACTACCCATAGAGCAATTCCAGATTTGGGAAAATGCATAAAGTTTCCAACAGTACACTGCAGGTCTATGCCTAGACACCCACAATTCAATTATCCAAACAATTTCTGTGCAGATTGAATGTTACCATTTCAACCCCTTATTTTACATTAACAACTTACTTCCCATAACCATAATTACAAACAATCCAGAGCCTTTCTAAAGGTGATATCAACTGGAGGGAATTGGCCTGCACACTGACAGTATGTAATCAGACAGGTACAGTTTTAGCGTTGTGTGGAATACCCTGTGATCACTCCATATCTGTCTTGTAAAATATTATTTCAAATTTTAGCACCTCAGGCATCTCAGTTTAACACATCAGTATTGTTTCATCCGTCATACAGGGTCTACGTGGATTTGCAATGACAATGCAGATAGATAGATAGATAGATAGATAGATAGATAGATAGATAGATAGATAGATAGATAGATAGATAGATAGATAGATAGATACTAAATTTATTTTTTCACATGTAAATACATCACAATCTGCATTATCCACAATAATGTACTGAATTTACACTGAATCTTATGTGTGTCATAGAATATATGTCTTGACGGTTTATCAGAATTACTGTTATGCCATGATCCTAGTTATTCATCATAAATGTCACTTTGCATGCTGCCTTTCATAATTTATACTGCACAGTGGTTAAGGCAATTATGTATCTGTGAGCATCAGGTTATTATAGCAAAAAAAAAGACAATTTGTCTCCTAAAAAATTATATGGGCGTTTCTGCAATGACAAGAAGACAAAGTCCTTTGCAAGTATTTTTTACATACAGTAGGTCTGAATCATTGAGTCATTGTGAGACGTAGGCAGTGATCTAAACTAGGAAAACAGCTTCATGAGGATGTCTTATTTCAAATGTGAAAGTGCAGAAAGAAAATAGGAATGTATGTTTAATTTAAAGCAAAAAAAAAAAAAAAAAAAGAGGTCCCTAATGTGACATAAAAGATACATTGGTTTGTTCCTCTGTGTGTTTCCATGTCCTTTCAGGGACATGCACATTAGAAAATCCTCTGGCCTCAAAATGTTCAAGTTATATCATGATTACTTCAACACCACTCAGAGATCATGCTGTACATTCACTTACGAAAGCTTAAAACTTGTAGTTAATGAATATTAAATTTCTGTAACCCAGTTTGTACACCAGAAGAAATAATGGGCTCCTTGCCATAGTATAGATGTGAGGACATAATAATCAATGCAGCCTCCAGCCCAAAATATTACTCTTTCAAAGTTAACTTGAGAAGGGTATGCCTATTCCCAATTGTAAGACGCTTTCGGCATTATAGCATTCAGTTTTAATGATAGGAACTGTGAGTGTACTGTAATCTCTTTAGAGGGTTGAGGTCTTATTCACTCTGAAGAATCCTGGTCTGCCAAAGATTTGAATTGAGAGATGGTGAGGTGTATCAGGCCACTAGACCTTCTTTGTTCACCATGTCTATTGCATCTTGCAGTCTGAATTTCAATCTGAATTTTAGATGCCATGTCATGTCTTATAAAGTCCCCTTATGATTCCTCTGTGCACGCAAACCACCGCAATTGGAGTCATAACATGCTCTGGGGGCAGTACACATTGTACATGTTGAGAAGAGTGTTTTCCCCTGCATTTGTAACTCACTTTTGTTGAGGTAAGAAAACAAACACGAACAGCCCACCGAAATCTGCCCTTGGTTGGTGGCAGCTGTATTTTCTAGGCAACAATATCTTTTGGTATGCCTTCTTGCCAAAAGAATCACACACACACTGTGGCAAAGCTTATCTCTCCAGCGTCTCTTCATCATGAAAGAAGCTCTCTGTCACTAAAACACAGGGAAACAAATTTTGTCTGGGTCTAATTCAGCCTTTCTAGAGGGCCAACAGTCATACTTGCTGGATTTCAGATGGCTACGTGACTCAAGTGCAAACAGCGTAATATTAATGAAAGCACACTGGGCAGTACTCATTAAAGTAGTGCTCTTGGTCTGTGTATTTGGTCATTATGTGCCCTCTCTATATTTACCATTGGTTCCAATTTTTATTTGCTCAGACAATATATTTATCGGCTCCAAAACAAATCACCTAAAAGGGTATGTATGTATGTATTAATTAATTAATTTATTTTAAACATAAAAATAAATTTTATATACCTAAATAAAATATATCACAACAAAATATGTAAGTATCACAAGTAACTGTCTAATTACAAGCAATAGGACAAAAAAAACCCTTCAATAAATAATTTAAAAATACTACATACATTGTTAAGCCTAATGTAATCAAAAACACTGATTCTGGATCTCTCACATTTGTCTCCATAAAAGTTTAGATTAGAGATCTTAAGAACATCACACACTGTGCTTAGATTTTTTCTCTTTAGCTAAATAATCTGGGGGTCTCATATTTGTCTCCTGTAATGCTTTAGAAGAGATCTCAACAACTTTACAAATTGTGCATCAAGTCAAGTACTTTAAAGGCACTAAATAAAAAGCTATATTGAGAGAGAAATTATGCAGAAATAAGGAAAATTTTACTTTTTATAGGACAATGTTTATGTACGTAGGCACATAATTTGTTGTTGGAAATATTAATGTACCGGATGCCTTAATCAAAACTGATCTACAGAAAATGTAACCCTGGAGCTTTCTTTGCTGAAAGGCACATAAATGACTTTTATTATTATTAATTGACTAATTTGTTTATTAATACATATTATATGGAAGAAATGTTTGAGCTCATATTGAGGCATTTGACTTGGTGCACACTTTGTAAAGTTATTGACATCACTTCTGAAATTTAGAGGAGACAAATGTGAGAGCTCCCGAGTCTTTAGTGTGGGAGAAAAATCTGAGCACAATGTGTAATGTTGTTGAGACCTCTTCTTATCTTTTGAGGAGACAAATGTGAGAGATCCAGTCTCTAGTTAAGGATAAATATCGGAGCACAGTGTGTGATGTTGTTGAGATCTCTTCTAAGTCTTTAAAAGAGACAAATGTGAGAGATCCAAAGTCTCTAGCTAAGGAGAAATATCTGAACGCAGTGTGTAAAATTGTTGAAATCTCTTTTAAAGCTTTAAAGAAGACCATTGTAGTTTTTGTCTCAGGAGACAAGTTTGAAAAGCAGGAGACTCAAGCAAAAGTTTCCATTCAATCTTAAGATAACCTAATTTCTGTCTATGAGAAATATTTGAAATGGTAAAGAGATCTCTTTTTTATTTTATGTTTCTTCCCTCTGGTTAGCTTCAATGTAATTTATCTACACTACAATACATGAATTGTCATATTTGAAGTTATGTAGACAGTGTTTTATTGCACAGTGATTTAACAGAGGAAACCATAACCTATATTTACATACATGCAAAAATGGGCTGTACAAGACAAAATTTTAATACAAAAAAAAAAAACCCTACTGTTAGTGGGACAGTAGTGTTACATTTGTTAAAAAAAGGTATTGCTCTTATACTAAACATCTTGCACTTGTAAGTCCTTTCTTTTGTGTTTGGAAAATGTGGTGTATGCTGGACATTGAAGATAAATTTAAACATTTAAACTAGTAACCCTTGATATTCTGAAATGTTTAATGCTATCTGAATGATAGTTTTAGTATTTACAATATTAGTAAAAGTTTAACGTTTCTCCTAAAAAAAAAAAAAAAAAAAAAAAAAAAAAAAAAAAAAAACTGAAGACATCTTAAGACAAAGCTGATATCTAATTGAGACATATAAGACAATCACCCCTTAGTATCCTGAGCACAGTAGCCATAGCCTTGTGGGCAGTGCATTGACGTGAAGACACAACTGCACCTCAGACAGCATGGGAATCTCAGCTAAATACTTTACTTTCCTGCTCCTGTTCTCTTCTCACCTATCCAGTTGTTTCCTGTCTCTTATCCTCCTGTCCTGGCCATTAAATATGAAAACCCCCATTGCAATAAAAAAAAAAGCAACAGCAACCTCTGAGCAGTAAAACATTTTTTATAATGGAGTCTTGTAAGAGATTACAGCAAGACAATAAAGAGATCTCCCATGTTTCTCAAACGTTTCTCTCCCATTGTCATATTGTATTCTTTTTTTTTTCTTTAGAATTTTCCCATGTCTCAGTTTTGTCTACTGTTATTTCTCCTAAGGATTTTTAGGGGAAACATCTGAGACACTGTTGAGACTAAAGTGAGAAATACATGAGAATCACAACTAAGTCTCCTGAGGTTAGAAAGAGCAACCACTGAGCAATAAAATATTCCTCTAATGGAGTCTTGATTGAGATTGCAGCAAGACAATAAAGAGATATTCTATGTTTCTTCCACCACATTCTCTGCTTTGACTCTTTTTTTCTCAAATATTTATCATGTCTCATTTGTGTCTACTTCCATTTCTCCTAAGGAATGTTAAGAGAAACATCTGAAATGCATCTGAAAAGTGGATAGCATTGATCGTTCTGCATTCCTTGACGCAACCGCACTGATTTGGGGTGGTTCTGGCAATACTTCGGAGACGTCCATCAAGAATCCTTTCATAAATTTTCATTGTATGATACAAAAGGCGGATAGGCCTGTAGTTGATACATTAACTCACATCACCCTTTCCCTTCCAAATTGGCACAGTGACACTGGTTGATTTTAAAGAAAAACAGAACATCCTTGTGGCATGGCTGATAGAGAAGAGCATACGCAGCATACAGTGATATGGAAAGACACAGAGGAGACTGCTGACAAAGCGATTGTTGAATAAAGTTGTTATTTTTGTTTTCGCATCAAAAACCCGTCGCTTCATATAACCCAGATTGCACGTCTGATGGCAGATGGAGTATTCTGAAGACGACTTTCATACCTTTTATGGACCTTTTATGGACCTTCATACTTTTTATGGTTATTTACTTGGCAGTCTATGGGACAGTCACAGGCCTCCCTGTTTTCATCCAAAATATCTTAAATTGTGTTCCAAAGACGAACAAAGCTTTTACGGGTTTGGAATGACATGGGGGTAAGTGATTAATGACAACATTTTCATTTTGTGGTGGAGTATCCCTTTAAGTGTGGCCAGTGGATTTTCTTATTTATTAACTTCTTTAACCCTTGTGGCCTTGCCAATTTCTCATGCCATCCGGGCGAGGACGGCGTGCCTTGCCTACGGGGACACCCTAGTGTAGTTGGAGGCTCATTGTGTTGACATTGCCATTTGATGCGACCGAAAGAAAACCCCAGGCTGACTCATCACTCCGCTTGACACTCCGGGAACCCTCACCATTTGCCAGGGGGTTACCCTGTTACCAGCTGGCACCACAAGGAGGTGGTGATAGGTTTTTGCCAGCCAAGGTTTTTGCCAGTACAAAAACAAAAAGATCAGTTTTGTTTTTATTTATTACAATTTTTATTACATTCGATAGTTTTGCTTCACATGGAATGTAAAAAAATCTGGAGATTATATAGCTATAATTTATGTCTATAAATTAATAAAACACTTTTGAAAAAACAAAAAGGCCATAAAATGCAAAAAGGTACTGCCTGGTTTGTAATTTTCTTATTGTTGATTTCAAGACTCTAATTCCGGTTTCATCTATTAAACAATACAGTATTATTACAATATATATGAAAAAAAGCATCTCATTTGTTCCATGCTCTAATTTACATGGTAAGCTTTTAAAAAGCACCTGTTTGCCAAAAAATAAAAGGAATTGTTTACATTTAATTGGTTATTTTTTTAAACGATTAATTAAATTGTTTTATGAATTAATTTGATTATCGCTGTTTTAGATAATACATTTATATTTAATTAAAACAGACAACTCAGAATTTCTGAAAACGAACTCAGAAAAACATTTTTATAAAACATGGTACAGGTTGTACAAAACATGGTTGAGTCCTTCCAGTCTGTCCTGGTAGCTACATGAGAAGAGAAGAGGACAGAAATAAACCAAACCCTACGGGCATACTGTAATTGGCTAGCTCAGTTGATGGTGAAAGGAGTCTTAAACAAAAGTGCTGTGACATTTAGAGGAGACCTTTGCTTACATCCAGCGCAACATTTTCAGCTGGAAAATGGACTCTGAACTGCAGACAAAATATTGAAATCCAGACTGTAATGTGATGCCTCATTCGTGAGAGGCCTTTTACACGGTGGGGAACACGAGTAATGCCGGCACGCCACACAACACTGATTAAAGTCAAAGTGTCTATCGATGACTTCAAAGACACAAGAAGATGGAAGATACAGAGTAATGGAAGCCATACTACTGTATGTCTGCCATGCCACCACTAATGGCTCTAAGATTCCTAGTCATTTGGCAGCATAAACCCGGCGTCAACATTTTTCACAATTAATGCAGGACAGATCTTAATATAGAAGGTAAACGGCGACAGCATGGCTGCGTTGGAGCCAGACAGAGTGAAAGATGCAGGGGGAGTGAAATGGAAAGCCTGCTGAAAGCCTCTCATGCTGGGGTGAATAAACACTCTCCCGCGTGCTCAGAGCCCTAAAGAGTCTGGTCCTATGAATAACCCATCTTGCTTCTTAGCTGCTCTGAAATTGCCTGAGATGAGCTAGTAGCATGTCTGTTTTTCTCAGGTCGGGGTTTTCTATTTCGTCTTCTCCCAAAGGCACCTCGATGATCACGGCCGAAGAGACACATCAAAAATTCCACCAACTCACACAGGGCCGTTGGCAGCAGGAGAGGAGATTCTTTTTCTTCAGAAATCCCTCAACCAGCAGCGCATGCCTGTGTGCAGGAGATGAAATGAAACAACCCACCACAGAAACATTGTGCGGACCATTTCGACACAATATTCGCAGCTCTACAGACCTGCTGTGAAAACCTACGACCTATAGCACCATGGCCTCTAATGAAGAGGATGTGTGAACGCCTGTGATGGCAGTCATTTTGATATTTGCCCATCGGCTGCAATGTCTGAACTCTCTCCATTGCTGTCTCTTTTCGATCTCTTGATTAGACATCAGAACTGTGGCCTAGGGCAAGTGTGAGAGTGTCACTTGCCATTCCTGCACTGATTAATCTAGATCATACATTCAAAATGAATTGAGGCCCTTTCACACATTTTTTAAACAAAAATAAATGTAACATTTAGTGAAAATAAATATTTCTGGGAAATATAAAAACACACTGCCAAAACTAAAAGTTGAGCATTCTTTTGTGAACTTTTGTGAAAAAAAAAAAAATTCATTATTGATTAGCACTGATTTTTTTTTTTTAATGCAAGATGGGTGTTCAACCCTGCTTCTGGATTCTACATTTCTGCAGATAATCAGGACTTTGTGGTTCATTAAAAAATGATGGGTGTGTGAGAGCAGGTTGGGAGTAAATCCTGCAGAAAGGTATTCCAGAAGCATTGAGAAAATTTAAGATATGATAAGATAAAATATAGATATAATGTTCAGTGATTTGATTGTTTAGTATGTGGCAAAAGACAGAAGTTGCTCGGATTTTAAAACTGCTGTGTTTTTTTGTTACTGAAGTCAAACCTCTATCAGAGAAGTACAGGCAATTACAACAAAACCTTCCATGCATGAAATCCTAGCTGGCTCTTATTGATAAATTTCCGAACACTTCCAAAGACTTTTCAAATTACCTCTCCCCTTATTAAAACTTCTCTCATACATTTTAATTTCAGTCAGAGTTCACTGGATGGGAGCCTACATGCACTTGAGAGGATAGCGGATGCCCACATGCACAGACAGGTTTCATTTATCTCTCACAGAGGAGATGGAAGGTGCTTCATTATACAGAGAGAGAGAGAGAGAGACAGGGAGGGAGTGAGAGAGATGCTAACACACACATTTTGAAAGACTGAATCCGCTCTCCCCCTCACAAGCCATTTCTCCCAGCATGGATGAGTGCCATTCTCTTTCAACCCTCTGAAGGTCAGATAAAAACTGTTTTTGAAGAGTGCGGGACTGCAGAAATCTTCCTCAGAACATCCTCTAAGGTATAGGTTTCATTCCTAATCAAGCCATAATGAGATCTTGTGTCTGAGGGAATAAATATTTTCCTTAAAACTAGGCCATTGCTTTCAGAACACTTTAAATAAAGACAATGAGGATCTCAGAATGAGTGACATGCATAAGCCAGATTTGGTGGGGTTTTGGACCACACTTTGTTCAAACTTTGTTCAGTCTGGTTAGAGAGGCAACTTTGACAGGTAATTCTCAAGCATTTCAGTCCAGGTACTACTTTCAACCAAATCAAAGCACCCAAATACTGCCAGCATCAAACACACACACACAAACCACAACAGCAGCGTTTAGAAGTTTTGTAAACCAATCAGAAGACGTTATTTTGGAAAATAAACTTAATATCCAGTGAACAAAATTGGAAGGGTTTAGTCCATGTTGAATCTTCATCATTTATTTAAAAGAACTTGAACTACTCTGTCTGGTTTCAATATCCACATGAAGCTCAAAACAGAGTGCTAAATCAGAAAAGAAAAAACTACCCTAGAGTCTGTGAGCTTGAATTTCAGTAGGTGAAATTATAAAGGCAAACAGAATAATATTTTGCCCATTTGTTAATCATCAGTTTTTGAAAACATTTCTTATTTAAATTCTGTGTTCAAATTTGTAATTAGGTATTCTAAATAAAACATGAAAAAATAATACTTTGAGTGAAATGTTCTGTTGAATTGTACCACGTACCACCTGAGGACACTCAGCACACAACTGATCTGCACTATTCAAGTGAATAATTACAGGGTATTTTATGTGCATGCAAAGCAGGAAATGCAGACAAACATCTTCCCTTGGCGTCATCATCATCTTAGAAATTCATTCACAGCAACTCTGAACATATTTACATCAAAATGAGTTTCCACAAAGGAGCATTTCAGGAGTGCGTAAGCTTGCCATCTACGACTCTTCAGAGGCTTTTATTGAGCGTCATTTATCATCAGAAGAAAAGAAATTTAAATGCATGTTTGACCACACCAAAAACTGATCTTAAAAGAATATGCAGAATAACTGAAATTATATGATGCTGTGAATAAACAGTAGTGCTGAAAGATTGCACAGTAACATTCAGCATCACGCATCATTATCGTGACAAGTAAACACAAATACTTTTTCAACCAGGACTGGAGTGTGTGTGCGTGTGTGTCTGTGTGACAGAGAGAGAGGTGGGGGGGGGGGGGGGGGGTTTGGCCAGGGAGTCATGAATTAAAAATGGCCCAGTGAAATCGAATGTAAAATAAATATATAACCTAATGCATCTCACAGAGTTCTTTCCCGCCAGCACTCGAGGCCGACTGTGGTCCTGGGTCTTCCAATGTGGGATGGGTTAAGTGATTCCAGCATCATGCAGGTGTATGTCGAGAGCAAACCACTTCCTGCACAGCAGAGAGAGGCAAAGCTCTGCGATAAGGGGGGATAATAACTTGTGTGCATTGAGTCTAGGAGATAGACTGCCTTCTGTGCATCTGGGCAGGCAAAAAAGGGACAAAAAGAGCAAACAAAAGCAGCTTTACTTTGATGTTGTCTCGTGTTCAGGCGAAATAAGTAATGTGTCACAGGAAGGCTAGTGTTTACCTGTGTGCTGGGACACTTGTCATGGGTAATAAAGGAGATAATAAGAGATCCACAAGCTTCCAGAACAAATACAGCAGCTGTGTTTTAGCAAGTAGCACCTGCTCGCAAAACACCTTCATCTAAGTATGGTATACCTTGAGTCACAGAGTGAACGACAACTGAATTACGAAACCTTTTTATGAATCCATCAAATGAATTACTTCTCAAAGGACACGTTCACACCTCTCACAGCAGATGTTCTGTAACTACACCACTGTGTTTAAAAGAAAACATAAAATGACTAACTAGAGACATATTCAGTCAAACACAGTACCCCAAACAGATTGTGATTCGTTTTGTACAGATCATTTGCAATTGAGGCTTATTACCCTGCTAGCACTGTAGCGTTTATCTGCTTAAGAGAGTTGCTTCCAATTTATGCTGCTTTAACCTTGAAAAACTGTTTGATTCATTGCATAGTTATTGGTAAAAACTAATTAAACATCCGTGTTGGTGGCCTTGTGCACATTCTGGATGTGGCAGCTGTTTCAGAGGCGTTACCTAATCTTCCTGCGTGGGAACGGTTATATTTCGTGGCAGGAACAATATGCAACTGCTGAAACTCAGCGGGGTCTCTAGGGTTGAGTTGAAAGAACATACAGTACACATGCATTTATAAAACTTATATACACACAACAAGACGTGCAAATTTTTTAGACTCATTAGCATTTAGAGGACAAAAGAGCTTGGTTTTCATGCAGAAGTGGGTTCTGTGTGGATAAGAGTGGCTAATGTAACAAGTGCTGGGTGAAAATTGAAAAAGACTACATGAAAATGAACCTTTATTAATATATGCCTCACTGGTGTTTGCTCATTACACTTATGTCCTTGCATTTCATAGTATGTAGTCTTTCTCCCTTGGTTACATTGTTAAGCAAATAAATAATTAGGTGCAACAATGTCCGCAATGTTTTTTGCAGTCTTTGTTCCAGAAGCATTTTTGCATTTATTTTTCAAGCTTTCAGGTCTAATTTGAAGCAAAACTGTATTTGAAAATCATACAAAAAGACAAAGATACAAGACTATGTATGTCACACTTCAATTTAAGAATCTTTTACATTAATCGTAAAATATGCATATTATACATACAAATAGTCAAGTTGTTTTAGAGTGACGGTGACTTTCTGTCATTTGCAGTGCTACATGGGCACTAAAGAGTTTTTTAACATGATTTGTTTGCTTCTATTTTCTTACTAGTGGAAATTTCTTTGCAGAATCACAGGTAATGTAGTTTTTCAAAAGGAACTCAACATGAATTAAAAAAAAAATAATAATAATCCAGAGTTGCTTCAACAAGCATATGCCATACAGTATCTTAGCAACCTTGTAGCTCACAGTATCTCTTTATAAGATTTAATACACAGGCTATCATTTAAAATCAATTCTTATATGGAGAACCAGAGGCGGACAGAGTACACAGCTTTATTACTTGAGTAAAAGTACAGATACCCCTTGCTAAATTTTACTCAAGTACAAGTAAAAGTACTACAGTCAGATGTCTACTTAAGTAAAAGTACTGAAGTACTTGTTTTTAAAAGTACTTGAGTATCAAGAGTACAAGAGTACATTTTCTAAATATTGCATTACTACTGCCACAGTGCTTACATTTATGTACAGAAACGTCCTACATGGAGTTATGAGTTATGAAAAATGTGAATTTTTTTTTAATGTTAATACCTTGGAGAATGTAAAAGGAATTGAAAGTAAAATCAAGTCATTTTCATCTTTTTAACATGTTGCTTTATTTAACATTTCTCACTTGCGCACAATGGCAACACTCTGACAAACCTCTGCTAGAGTTTTAATGGAATTTTTGCACCCACATTTGAACCTGACTGTGTTAAACACACCGCATACTCAAGGACATCAAAGCAAAATGCTCAGCTTACATTAATGCGTAATATCAGAAAAGAAAATTCAGCTAAGAATTGTGTGTACATGTGAGTTTCTCTGTTTTTTCATCAATCAAATCAATAAACCTAAATCAGCAAAGAAGGCAATATAGCAACGTTCTGACACACCTCTGAACCTGACCGTGTTATACACGCAGCATAGAAGAGAAAATAATAATGATTAAAGAAAATCAGCTAATCAGCTGTGTTTAGGTCAGCGTACAAAGAAGGAAAAATAAAATTCAGCTCATTTGAGTGACAGTATTAAGCCCCATCCTCTCACAGACATACAGGCAAAGGCAGGAATCAGGGACGTGCCACAGGAATTTTGAGGGGCAGTTGCTCTGACCTAAAAAAAAGGGCACTCAACCCCCCCCCCCCAAAAAAAAAAAAAAACTCACGGCTATATGAAGGACTGAGAATAACAGGGTCTTTATTGTTTTAGTCTTTTTTTGTAATTTGGGTTATTTGTCAGGGGCAAGATTCAAAAAGGTCAGAAAAAGTATTGTGTAATAATAACTCAACAAAAACATCATACAATTTTAGAAAATATTAATTCAAAAATAAAATCAGTACATAAAATGTACATATGGGAACACATATGTTAACAGTCTCAACACTCCGCAGTAAGTGCAAAATGTGTAAGTGACGTGTGCCAGTAAAAAACCTAAAGAGCCAACAGACTAAAGAAGACATACATGAACCGCATGTGTTCAACCCATTTTTGAGCCACAACAAGACATTTCTGTCAGATTGTCAGGGAGCTTAATCTGAGAAAAGAACATGACAAATAACAAATAAAAAGAAAACTTTAAATACAGCATATTTTTTTTTAAGTGTGTGTGTGTGCTGTGGGTGTGTGCATGAGTGAGTGTGCATGGGTGTGAGAAAGAGAGAGAGGGCTTTACTTTAGTCAAGCAATAATTTTCTATACAGAATTCACACCCTATACAAATGCCACAGCTGTACAATTTTCACACCCTATACTAAATTTACCCTATACAATAGCCTACTCATCTGGAATGAAGGAGCAAACATTCAGTGTAAGAGTAAAAAAATGACATAACATTATTCAATATTTATACTACGGGGCCGTTGAATGCTTGAATCTGATTGGCTGACGAACGTTCTGAGGCGTGACATTATTTTCTGGGAAAAGCATGGCGAACGTAGTTCCAGGCAGCTCTCTTGACCGCATTACAGTTCCATATCACTTCGCATAGTAAAACTGTAATAAAGGAAATTACAGGACTAACAAAAACAACAACATGACAGACGATTTTCCAAAAGTACACATGACATTTCTCACTAGCGAGGTAATAACAGCGCTGTTTAGAGACGCTGCTGCAGTGTAATTCACACAAGCTCTCTCTCTCTCTCTCTCTCTCTCTCTCTCTCTCTCTCTCGCTCTCTCTGTGTGTGTGTGTGTGTGTGTGTGTGTCTCTGTCTCTCTCGCTCTCTTTCTAATAACTTCATTAATAAACTGCATTATAATACTATCAACGGCTCAAGCCTCCATTACCAGCTTTAAAATGACATTGTGAAACCAGCAAAAGAAGCGTTGGATGAGATGCGGAAGAAATAGTCCTACCCACAATAGCGATTAAGTACAAAAACCGAACGAATCCCTTTAAATATATCATCTGATCGATGTCTTGAGGTGTTGTAACCGTGGTATAAGCGGAATAATTGACTCCGCTTCGAGTCGTGACCGAATCACCACCTCAGGTGTGCATTATTTTTCTAATAATTCAACGGCCCGTAGTCAATTATTCCTTACTTGAATCACAGCTTAAATAGTTTTTTGACATCGACAACCCAAGTGCATTTTACCTCAAACTTGCGTCTAGTTAACTTTCTAAAGTAGCAATCGCTTCTCGGGTCGACATTAACACACTGACAAAATTATATTCAGAATTAAAATATTTTTATACCACTTTTTAATGTGTGATTGTGTAATGGTTTTCACGAGATACCAACCTTTCGCGAACCAATTTCCAACCGAGCGGCAACCTCGCGCTCTCTCTCGTGAAGCCAATAAGGAAGTGACTAAAACTGTAATTCATCGACTGGCCGCTTGAGGCTGGCTGCAAAAGGGAGTCAGTCCCATAGACTCCCCATGTTAAAATGCCCAACTTTACAGCAGAAAAAACCATGTTTACAGCCTGGTTCAAAAAACGATTTTGGTCTATATTGCTAATTTTGCCCTTCATGACAACTGTGAGGGGGGTGAATTTTTTTATAACTCATCCGTTTAAATTATATTAAGCCTTAAAGTTCTGCATATTTAAGGGCGTGGTCACTTGAGTGACAGGTGGATTGGCGCTGCTGACAATGCCCTCGCGCTAGGTGGGCGTGGCTTCAGCAACCAGCTCCCGCCTTTTTGCCCATTTTCGATTATACGGGAGAGTCACGCGGTGACACGCTGCCAAGATGGCGACAGCCCGCTCTGCACACTTTGAGCTTCAAAACCGCTCTTGAGGAGTCTATGGGTGACGTCACGGATACGCACACTCACGCCACACCTCACTGTGAGCTCCAACACTCGTTCTCATGGAGACGCGGTGTGCACGGAGGGGAGGGCTGTGAGCGCGCGAGTAACGTTATGTGAGAGAGACGCGTGAGTGAGAGACGCAGGGAAATTAAATGCAGCTGAACGTTTGCTCTATGAAAGACATTGACAAAGACGAAAACTAAGGACATTTAATCTATAATTTTATTTTATTTTAGTTAGTTTTGCCAAACACACATTACAGTTTTGGTTTAGTTATCGTTTTTTTGTAATGCCTCGTTTTTAATTTTTTATTTCAGTTAACACAATTTTTTTCCCAACTAGTTTTCGTTTTTTCGTTCGTTTTCGTTAACGATTATAACCTTACTATTACTTTTCCGACAACGTTGAGTCTCACCCGACAACCGCGACAATCTCCTTCTAGGGCCGCTCATGCAGGCTCAGCTCAGGTGCCGGTCGCGTGCAGCGCTGCAGCCACGTAAAGAGAGTTTGCCCTTCCCCTACCGACTTTCACTTTCGGACGGGTGCCCGAATATGGAAGTGAATGAGGCTTTGCGATTTTTTTTTATTTATTTATTTATTTATTTTATCTAGGCCTACGTGAAATTCTGCATCCATTGTACGATTATTTTTATTTATTTTTTTTCCACCTCGGAAGGGCAACGTGAGTCGAGAAGGGCATATGGGCAGTTGCCCGGGCAACCTGAGCAACCCCCCTGTGCACGTCCCCCCAAGGAGAAAATACTTTCAGCTGAATAACACCATTCTCACACACACAGTCTCTGTGTGACAACTCTGTGTGTGTGTGTGTGTGTACTGTACTTCAATTCAATCAAATGTCATGAAGTCTTTGGCGGATAGCTGAAGGTGATTGTTGATAGGCTGTGTCCCAATCAGTGGCGCCTGCACAATCCAATCACGTTTGAGAGGGAAACAATAAATTTCCGAGATTTTTCTTTTTTTCCGTCGCACAAATTTTTTTTATCAGATAGGCGTTTCGTCCACACGGAATCCGGCATTTTGGAAGAGTGAAACCAATGTTTTTTGAAACCGGGTCCCAGAGTTTATACATTTGAAAACGCCGCCTTTGCGTTTTCGTCTGGACGGCGAATCCGTATATTTTCTGAAATGATGAAGTCATCAGCCCACATCTCGCCCTAATCAGACACCACTACGTCATGTAATAGCAACAAAAACATGAACAAACACTTAACGATTGTCTTTTTATTAACTAACATTAACACAGATTAATAAATGTATTGTTCCATGTTCGTTTGTGTACCACGTGCAAGGTTTATGTGCATAGTCCAAGTCTTCTCCGTTTTTAGTGTATCTCTGTGGCAGAATTACAACACCACATGCTGGTCTGGCATGTATACTACATCGTTTTGTGGTTTCGTGTGGACACAGATATTCCTTGAGACGAGGAAAAAAAAGATCGGATTGGGGTAAGCTCCGTGTAGACGGGGCCGAAGAAGTAACGGGTACTTACGGTTATGGATAGAAATTTAGCGGAGTAAAGAGTACAATTTTTGCCTCTCAAATGTACTTGAGTAAAGTCATGAGTACTCCCCAAAAATGATACTCGAGTAAAGTACAGATCCCTCAAAATTGTACTTAAGTACTGTACTCAAGTAAATGTACTCCGTTACTGTCCGGCTCTGTGGAGAACATGAATGGGATTTTTATTTCCAGGACTCAACTGTTGCACTATATTGACCCTTCAAGCTTTGCTGTATTGGTTTCTTTTGCTCAGCCCAACAAGCATTGCACAACATTCATAAACAGGAGATTAAAATGTCACTTTCAGTAAAATTTGCTAATTTAATAATAATAATAATAATAATAATAATAAAAAAAAATAAAAACATTTAAAAAATCATGTTTTAGACATTATCTGTAAAAACGATCAAAATAAATATAATGAATAAATACAATGAAAAAAAAAAAAAAACTGAATAAACACAAGACCACCTAAGATAATATCAGTAAAACTGCATTTCAAACTACAGATTCATACAGACTCATATACAGTTTCTCCACAGATTTTACATTATAAAACAGAAAGGCGGACGGCAACAGTTGTTGGTGTAGGACTGATGAGCAAAAAAAAAGGCAGGGCTTAAAGTTTCACTGGTTGGTTTGCACAATGCACAGATTCAACATAACTGGATAAACACAAGACCATCTCAGCTTACTAAACTGGTATTATGACCATTAGATTGTATAACTGACCGTTGAAAACCACTTTCCTACACAGCTATGGAGCTAAATAATTCCCCCCCAAAATTCACCTTTTTACTTACCTTCATGCTGTTCTGACCAGCATTATTTCCTTCCTTTCGTGAAACACAAAAGATGTTAATTAGAATGTCATTAGGTAGATTTTTCATACAGTGAGTTTGGTAATCCATACAGTACAAATTTGTATAAGCCTAAAATTATAAATCGATAAGTATAAACATAATCCATATGCCCGGTGAGCAACATTCCAAGAGTTCAGAAGTCATACAATATTGTTGTGTAGGAAGACTAAAATATAAGATCTACGTTCCCCTCTACTTTCAAATATAATATGCTTTCAATTAAATAAAATGTTGCCTTTGGATGCTCGGCTAGATTCGACATAACTGACGAGAATTGTTATTGTTTCTCCTGTGTCACTTGACCAATCGTGACTCACCATGATTGAAGACGCTACCTACTCAGACAAGCCTGGTAAGGCAGTAAAAGTGTTGTGTAACTTATATTGTTCCCAGGTACAGATACTTTTATAGTTCATATTTCTTGTTTATAATTTTATTTATGAAGATTCTGCTTAACAACTCATTTTGTATTTCACGTAAGAGCGTAATAAAATTATGTTAGAAGAGCATGATAATTAGTTAATGTACTTTTATGAACTGTTCTTTCACTTATTATTTCTGATTGCCTTTATCCTGTGCAGTTTTGAAGAAATATTTCCCCCAGTTTAATATTTGCTCTGAAACTCCTGAGATAAAAGTCATTGTTTGAACTTGTGTTGTGGCTTCAACCATTCTGATCACAGCCTTGGGCCCATGTGGCAAATCTTCCAGACAGGGGTGAGGTATTGCGATCAGAGCCCTGTTTGTTTGCCTCACACACCAAACTGTGCAGGCTCTCCCACCTCAGCTGGATGTTTTCTCTTTTTGTCTGACTACGATTTTGACCCCGACACAGGCAATCTTCTCCTGCTGGGACCCTCTGTTGTGCTTCCTGGGAGAGTGAGGTGTCAGTTTGTTGTGGGTCCACTAAATTGTCGTCAGCATTCAAGGCTTTGGAGGCTCTTGGACACTTGGACACCACTGATTGGAAGAAATGGTATGGTGATTTTGAAGTTCAGCGTTCATGTGGGTTGTTGGAATACATTTGACTGCATGAATGTGATTTAAAGGTGCAGCGTGTAATTTCTCTGCCAACGATGTAGGCCTGTTAGTCCAATTTTGCAAAAATTATGCAATTTCACTAAGACTAAAGCACTTACATGATGTTTTATGACAAATTATTGATGTAGTCCAAATGTATTTGAACTTTTCTCAGTGCATTAAGATGGGAGAACGGGAAGTATGTTAAAGGTGTGGTCACATCTTTCAAAAATATCAATTTTCCATTGTCAATAGTGCAGTGGTATATGAAGCACAGAAGTCATTTTCAAATCAAGTGGCTTTCAGCTGGTCAATGTGGCAAATTTTTATGGCTAACTTGAAAATGAGCAAAATCTGCATGAGAAGTTTCATGTGAAACATACAGCTTTCTATTAGAATTCTAGTGGATTTAACCAACAAAATTCTGTAAATGTGACTGCACCTCAACAACGGAAAAATTACAATGCAATAAAGACAAAAATTCTGAAGATTTCCATCTGTCTAATGTGTTTAGTCTGTGACTCCCAAAACCTTATGATAGGACATTAACAATAACCACCCACAATGCCCTGTGGAGAGAGATTTCCTGATCAGCTTTTAGCACACTTTAATGAGACTAATTAGCAGTAGCAATCCTGAGATTCAAGTATTTAATTAGATTGTTCAACATCCTCTACAAAATGAGCAAATATAATCAGTAATGTGACATAAATGTCAAGGACATTAAGGACAGAGTGGACTTATGGTGGACTTTGATCTGCGTTGTGTAAAGAGGACAGCATATACCTATCTCAGCTAATCGTGCATTCAGTGCTGCCGCTTGGGAAACTGGCATCCTCTGAAGCCTCTCGTCTGTGAACGCTCCCTGGGGTATCCTCTCAGGATGATGAAAGGGGAGCTGTCCAGAAGCAGACAGATGTCCGACCGAATTTCTGAGCTAGGAATTGTTAGATAGCGCTCTCCGTTTAACATATACACGGATCAAACGCAATCCAAAATGGTTTGCCAAAGTTCTGTCCTGCATCTTTTTGATGACTACTTGTGGCACACATCCAGTGAAAAACATCCAGGCACCGAAGTTCAAGGCTGAAACGGTGAGCTGTGAGCTGCCCCGGTCTAGAAGTCAGCTTAATGAAATTAACATTGGTCTGTGAACCATGACAGACGGCTCTATTGAAATGAGTGGGGCTTGAGTCGTAAAAACTGGATTTTTGTTGGAATGCCAGAACCAATTTACCATTTACAGACAAACAACTTAATAGAACAACAATGCCAAACATGTTTAGTTGATTTCTTTCAGTGGATGTCAACACGTTTCGCTTCAAAAATTAAAACTTTTATGTTAGACATTAAGTAGCAACTGAGCACAGTACAAGAGTTACTAAAAATGTCCGTAAAATTAAACATTGAAATGTATTAAAATTATAATGAACGGCATAGGCCCAGCAATATTCAACACTTTTGGTTTTTTAAATTTAATTTCATACTCTCTACCACCAGATTAAAATTGTATTTGTCTCACACACACAACCATAGTATGACGTAAAGTGAAATACTTTTTTGAACTGTCTGCACATTGAATAAAAATTAACATAAGAAAAACATAAGAGAACCACTGTTATATTCTTCTAACAAGAGAAGGACCATCCTTGTCCTCCGCCATATGACAGCATTCGCAGTTCCTACAAGGAAGATTATTTTCACACAGAGACTGTGATGCTCACATATACACAGTGGCAACAAAGGCATCAGGTCTCCTCTTTGAGGATTGTGATTTTCTAGTCTGTTTCAGAGCATGCACCCAGAGGAAAAGAAAGGTTAAAGGAGGCTACGGGTTTCTGGTAAACCGTGGTTGTTAACAGGATCTGAGACGTTTATGTGAGGAGATACACAATCCAAATGTACATTTGAAATTATTTTTGAGCTTACGGGGTCTTTAATCATTCACTGAATTTTAGCAAGTCTGTGCAGGAAATTAATTCAACATCATTGCGCAAGTATGAGCTTGTCAAAAGTAAACATTTTCCCTGAATATACCACCAATGCTAAAAGCCCTTTGGTAACCCACAGAAACCGATCTACTCCGTGACAACTGGGATAAATGGTTCAGGATTCCAAGGGGTTTTCTTTTATTTCCTTTGCTCTCAGGTGCCAAGGGACTAGGAAATTGGGGTCAACATGTATTACCACCCCCCGAGCAACTACTTTAAGAAAAGTGTATTATTTAGGAACACTACAGCGGGGCTCTGAACCAGTTTTCTTAATCTCTAGATCTGAGGTTACCAGTTCATTAGTCTCTAGGGATTTGAACAGCATCATACTATCTACCCTTTAGCTTCGATTATAAATTGTTAGTTCATATATTTCACTAACCCTTACGTAAGGGGTAAGCACTCTCTGTTTACTCCCCCTCCTTTTGCCTGACTCCCACCGTGGTCCCTTGAAGTATATATATTCATCTTTATCACAACGTACGTGATTAGCTGAACATACTGTACCGAGCCAACCGCGAGCCTTTGCCCTGCAGATAATTTGCTATATGTGTACAGCATGCTTACTGTAGCATACAAATAATTAAAGCAGTTGGCAAGACTGATGCAGGCATGGGATGTGTAAACTATACAAGATAATTAGAATACCAGTGCTTTGGGCGAATATAGCCACACTAATTAAATACAGTGTTATCAGTTGGAGAAGGAAAGGGGGTCCTTTTAGGAACAATTAGAAAAATGAATGGAAACTAGCTGTGAAATGTCACAGATATATTTTTATATATACAGCATATACATTAAATAATAAAATAATAAAATGACCAGCCATATTGCAGGATTATGACTGAGAAGAGGTAGAAAAATTGGGGCAGAGGATGTGTTTTGTACTTAATTATGTGCTTGCGTCTCATTAAACTGCTCTTCTTTGTCTTTCCTGATATTCTAAATCCCAAGGCCTTTCCAGACTCCAGATCAGGGAAGCTGGAGAAATTAACCTCGCTTTCCCAAAGGAATGCATCCTCAGGGATATCATCTGTTCAGTAAGTACTACAGGCAAACAGACGCATAGAGACATATATATATATATATATATATATATATATATATATATATATATATATATATATATATATATATATATATATATATATATATATATATAAACACACACACATACATATTCCTAGGAGGCTAATTGCATAGGCTAAGAACGTCTTGTCGCTAAGATACAAGCTATTATATAACGTAAAGGCTAATTTCAGTTTGGAAAAGGGAGCAGAAGCTTGTCATTGCTGATGAATATTATCATAAAAATGTGAATGGGAAAATATATGTTTGAGCCCAAGAAGCTAATGCCAGTAATATAGACTTTATGTGGAAGTTGAGTTTTAGTCCAAGCTATTTCTGTTTGACAATTGAATTAAATGATTTGAGCTATTAATTGGCAGGTTACAATGCCGTTTAAAATGAACTATGTCTGAAATTGATTTGCAGATGTCTACTGTATTATCTTTGACTTCAGGTTAAAGGTTTATTTGTCTCTTTCTAACAGAACAACTTGCTTGTTTCAACACCACTAATGCTTCCCAAAAATCTTTTCTTTTTTTTTCATGGATGGTAAAACTGTCATGAACTGTTATGAAAACATAATTGATTAGGCTTTCCTCATGCTTCATAGTGAAAATCATCTTTGTGCACGGCAGATGTATTTGAAGTGCTGTGACCTCTGTGCATACTAATGGCGCTTTATCTTTCACATGGTGAGAGAATGCCAGATGGTATGATGCTTGGATAACATGTTTAAGCTATAATTTTGATGTGCTATCAGCTAAAGTGCCCAGCCAATCTATCTTTTGTTGGGTTCCGCAGATATGGATTCTTGCGCTAAATTATGCACAATGTTTACACGATGCATAAAATCAGCATAGTTTATTGGCTTTCAAAAATGCACCAAAATATGAGTCAGCACAAAATGGATCACGCTAAACAAACCGAAAATGGATCATCTCCTTTTTAAGTATCCATTTGCATTTCAAATAAAAATCATTCTATGCCTGTCACGTTTGTTCAGTGGATTCTGGCTTAAAGGGATAGTTCACAAAAATGAAAATTCTGTCATCATTTTTTCACCCTTATGTCATTTCAAACACCTTCAACCAAACACAGAAAAAAAGTCTTGGTTGTTGTTTTTTTTTGTTTTTTTTTACGATGAAAGTCAACAGGGTCCAGTATTGTTTGCAGCCCAGTTTTTTTTCAAAATATTTCTTTTGTGCTCCATTCATTACGAACACAGAGGCTAAAAAATTAAAAAAACATAACTAAAATGGACCCAGGTGAAAAAAAGTGCACTTTCATACTTAAATTTTAAATCTAAGTGTACTCTACTGTGCTATTTATTTTTTTTTTTGTTAAAAGTGCATTTTAGTTCATATTCATGGTATTTCAAAATAGCACAGTTGAGTACACTTAGATGATCTTAAGTTTATTTTAAGAAGTACTAAAGAATATTTTTTAGTATATTAGGTACAAAATTAGAGTGCAAAAATAGAGCACTTTAAGTACATTATGGAAGTGTACTTTTTTTCATCTGATCTCGGAAGCTCTCCGTAAGTTGTGTAGTCACATAAGGACCCTACATAAGAAACCTTCAAATCTGAACAAACTTGTTTAAAAATTTACACTATGTTTCCATTGAAAACATCAGAAATCATGAATAACATTTATTAATTATTTCATGGCATTGAAGAAGTCCTAAAAAACAAACAAATAAGCAATATAAAAAATCATTTGATATGGGCAATGTGGACCAAAGCACACAGAGGTGCGCTGTAGATAGGGCGTTGAAGAAGTCCTAAAAAAGAAACAAATAAGTAATATAAGACATAATCTCAGCCTCAGACGTCTGGCGCAACCGGCCCCTGCAGAGGAAAGAAAGTCATACAGGTTTGGAAAAAAAAAAGGTGAGTAATTCTGGCAACTTTCCTGTTATGGTGAACTATATCTTTAAGACTTTGTTTACTGATAAAGAAAAAAAATGCATTAAAATCAGTGATTGCACATGTATGTTATTGCTCCTTTTTAGCTGCTGCTCTCACAATATCTCATGAAAGTTTTATTTCCCAAAGTATCTGATTTCTAATCTAATGTAAAACAGATGGAGTGGGCACATTGACTTCAGCACAGGTGTGGGAGGTACGCTATTCATTACAGGATAAGGTGTCTACTGTGAACTCAAGAGTTTAATTTGGATCCATTTGAAAGTATCCTGGAAACAAACGTGCCACTCCTCGTGCTACATACTGCACCACTGCGCAAACATCCCCACAGTAACAGGCACGCTATAGCTTCTCTTCTCTTCTCTTCTCTTCTCTTCTCTTCTCTTCTCTTCTCTTCTCGACATTTCTGGTGGGGGGTTGGGGGGGGTGTTGGTGTACGGGGGCGAAGAGAAAAGTTTGGACCAGTAAACCAAAATGCTCTTAAACCTGTTGCTAGGGGCAACTGCTCATGACTGCGGAGCTGACAAAGCAGGATGCAGAAATGTCTCCTGTTTAAATATGGCTGAGCAGATATTCTATGGCTCATAATGCATCAGTGTCACAGCTTAACATTTTAGTTAAGTGGCATTATTTGCCTCCAGATTTGATTTCCATAGGAACAATTACAGTGTACAACCACTCATGTGACCTTTTGTGTTCTCCAGAAGAACAAACTGTATACAGGTTTGGAACAACATGAGGGTGAGTAAATGACCAAATATTGAGTACTCCTTAGATTGCCTAATTAGACATCTTTCCACTTAGTTAATGAAACGCTGTTGATTTAATCACATTCAATAAAACAGAAAATCATAAGCAGGTCTTTTGTCTCAAAATAGAAATAGAAAATTAAAAAATGCATTACATTTTCGATCAATTTACCTCAAAAACATTGTTTTGTCATTGCACTCAATTAAATAATGGTCAGGACATTTTTGCAGGGGATAATTAGAGTACAAAAAGATGTTAAGTAAAGTGTTTGAAGATTTTTAGATCCTTCAGATGTCGGATAAAAACAGAGGAATTCACTATGTCTCCTAATTTTTAAATATCTAGAGCATGCATCTTCTCCCAAATAGCTGAATTTCTGACCCTGCTGTGCATGTACCAGTCCCAGATTTATGCACATTAAAAATCTAAGCATATCTTAAGCACTGATGTGAATGTTAACGTACCTCGAAGATCCTGTTAACCTCTCCGTCTATGCTGTCATCAAAGCTGTTCTTGCCATGTGAGGATTCATAATAACAGAGGGAGCTGAGGTTGAAGTGAACGGTCAACCTTGACGATGACCCCTTCCTCCAGCACTGTCTGTAGTCCTGTAAAAAACATGTCTCTGTGAGAAAGCGTCTCTAAACCATTACAGGAAAAAGCCATATAAACTTCTGGAAGCTCTCCACTACTTCATTTTACACATTTATGTAGCTACAAGAATTTTATTTATGCATTTCCTCTGTATAATATATGCAGGGAAGGCACCATAATGTTCATGAGCTTGATCAGCAAGAAACAAATTGACATGTGATGGCACATCTAGGATCTATCTAAATCATAAAGCCGAACAACAACGTCTCAGTGTGTTCTGATGTGCTCTTACAGCATAAACAATTGATTGGCACATAAAAAAGTGCATTAAGTGAAATGTTCCCCATCCAAAAACTTGTAGATCATCACTGAGCGACACCACAATGGGGTTTTGATATTCTCTAAACATTAAAATGTGACATTAGGGTATAAAGTTCTCACTGAGGTACAAAGATCTCATGAGCTCTCTGTCAAAGTAGCTGATCAACACTGCTCTCATAAAAGCCATCTTATTTGACAAACTCTTTCAGCTGAAACAATGAACTATTGTCAGTATATTGTCTGTGTGGGTTAAACCGAGAGTCTTACGACAGTCACAACACTCAGATAATGGCAATAAAATAACTGCAAAGAGATTTTCCTGAGCAGTTAGTGATTAAAGATGCCCTTTCTACAGCACAAAAGATGAAGCAATCCAACCTGAATTCTTTTTCTGTCTTTTTTTGTTCATTTCATGTCGTCAGTTTGCATTTTAATGCATTTTATTAGCAAAAATAGCCATTTTTCTCTGCTTGTCATGAGCAGTGACTAATCACAGCGATGGATTGGCCTAAATTAAATGCGTCACATCTAAACTGGTCATGTGACATCATACACCCACTATAGTCATAAATGTCTCTGTCTCATCATATAATTCACATATGTATACATTTAAAGAGGATGTTAAACATGATGGAAAATGTCCTTGAGAAGGGTCACCCACCTCAGCGTATATATATTTTACATTCCCACTGGCGTCTCTGTGATTTAGTGTGGAAGGTGCTTCTAGTATAGACTCTTCGGAAGAGCAGGGTGATAAAAGCAAGGTTCCTTTAACAGTGATTAGCAGCAAGGCTAGATTGCTTCAATTAGCGTGTAATCGTCTCTGACATTAGAGGTGAATGGCCTGACGCCTGAGCGATTCTCAAATACCATCACCCTCCATTCCCTTCTGAATATCAATGATTATCTTCATGGTCATGGTCCTAACTCCTCAAGTGTCTTCCTTTGGGATATTTCTGTCCTTTTTGACGACAGGATCATATCTTTGCATGTCACTTACATCATTTCACTTTTGTCATTCGCAGTGTCATTTCAATGCTGCCCTTCGAGAAACACTTCTGGTTCATCAAAGACGGATGTCAGATTTTTGACAATTTAAAGGTCAGCAAACTGCACTTGGCTCCAGGATTCTGTAGCAGTAATAGGGGACATAAGGTAAAAAGAAAAAAAAAAAAAAAACCTTTGAAATATTTATCTCACCCTGATATTTTAGTTTAATTTATTTCTTATATTCACAGTGGGATCTAAATGTCTAAGAAGTATAAATGCTTCATCTGGGCAATTTTCTGATTTAATGCAAATATATATATATATATTACAAATGATAGTTTTGGCATAGAAATTTTAGAGAAAGGTTAAATTGGGGGAAAAATGAACATTAATTAAAATTTCTGCTTGCTTTAATAACAGCAGAACTCGAGCTGTTTGAACTCCACAAGTTTATGTGAAACCAGATCATCCATGATTTTAGAATGATACAAAGAGCAAATTGTGTTTCAGTGGATGCACACTGGACATTTATTTACTTGCTCACTTATTAAATGAGTAAGTAAATAAGATTAATTAAAGGGGTCATGAACTGAGAAACCAAAATTTCCTTGATCTTTTCACATTTAAGAGGTCATTGTATGATAAAAACATCCTGTAAGTTTCACAACTCAAAACTTTCTCATTAGTCCACAGCTTATATTGAAGCCTGTCTGCCAAAATGACAGCTTTTGGAATGTTCTACTCTATAATGTAATAGTGTGGATAAGCACTACCTCCGCAGAAGAAGATCAAAGCCTGCTTCTACATCGCTGTCTGTTTAGCCCCGCTCACTGATTCCCGCATGTAGTGTTTACGAGAGAGGCCAATCCATAGGTCTACGCATGAAACCAAACAATAAAGATGGGTGGTAAAAAAAACTGGTATAGTATTTCAATTTACAGGTTAAGTATTTAAATTCAAAGTAAACTATTTAGTCATATAATTTTGACTGTCGGCCTGTCTGTCTATCTTTATTTCTGTTTTATAAAAATGTTAGTTCAGAGATAGAATTGAAATATATTTACAAAATGAATGCTAAGCTTTTTTGCCTTTAAATCAAAAGGTTTTTAAAGATCATAAGAAACATAAATTCAGCTGAGTGTGTCCAGACTTGACTGGTGCTCAAAAGCATTTTGTGAAAGCTGAAAAACATAATAATGTGATTTTGTGTTAATAAGATAGCTAGACAATAACATCTGTGACGCTCCATAATTTTAAAAATAGAAAGCAAGTCTTTAGAGACAGGAAGGCTTAGTTTAATTGCTTGTTCACTGTCAGAGTATGTCTGTTCTGTTGCACAGCAAACACTTGTGGCTTTATTGTAATGTGGTGCTGGGTCCAGCTTTATCTTTATATGTTTGATCTCTGCGCTCCAAGCGTCTTATAACCATGATTAAATCTCAGCGCAGATTAAGATGCACACAGTGCCGATAACTGTAAATTATTATTTTACTTCCCAGTTATTAAAACCCAGCTGTGCAGCCCATGTATTACTCAGGGATTCAGTGTGGTTTTTGATTAGAGTCTGGTGAGTGATGGATGACTTCGGCACTGATGAGGTCTATTACTTTCACATGACTTTGTATCTCCCCGTGGTCAGTTGCTGGGTGGTAAAGTTGTTCTGATATATATTTCTGTTTTTATGAGGATGGACACCCAGCCAAAGTACCAAGATGAATCTGAAATGAATCCAGCAGTTTCATTCAGAGTTGGATAACAGTACTGCAAAAAGCCTTCATGTTCACTCGCTTACATTTTTCTTACTTAGTTTTTCCAGAGAATCCTCTCTTGCATTACTTTGACCTTTTGTAGTTATTTTCTGTTTGTCATGCTGATTGTAGACATTGGAATTATTGGCGTGTGTACTCGCAGGTCTTTGTCCCTGCTGAGCTTAACATTAGTCTAGCATCTTCAAACTCATGTATTATAACTTCCCACGCAAACTTGAGATAATCCTATAATTCCTGTTCATTGAATACACTCACCTCATCACTTCTACTAGTAGATGCTCACACTTTTTTGATGGTATCTTTTGTGTCTTTTACTGAGTCACTTTAAATGGCTGTTATGTTATGTGTCAATCACAGCATCATATGTGAAATGAGCCTTTATCTGTCTCTAGGTGAAACTGTGCCTGTCATAAAAATACAGACATATAATGACTGCTCAGTATTTTAATTTTTGGGCACTTAATGTGAGGAATATTCCACATATGTGTCACCACATGGAGGTCTGCGGAGAAAGAAAAAAAATGGTTGGCGCTTGACTAATGTTAATTTTGGGCCCTGGCAGTTAATGTGAACATATACTGATCCATTAACAATCCACTACAATTATAGTGTGGACTAGGGATATGTCGCTATCAAATTTTCATGTTGTGATTAATTACTAAAACTTTTATCATGGTATATGGTATTATCACCATATTGATATTTAGTTGGCATTATACAGTATAACAGTTTTAATAACTTTTTTCTTATAACAAAAATAACTGAACAAATACAATAAAGCAATTTGCAAAAAAAAAAAAGAAAGAAATGGTACACACACAAAATTAAAAAAACCAACATTAGCTAAAGAATTAACAAAGAGTTACAGTAAGATCTCATTAGTTAACCTTAGTTAATGTATTAACACTCACAATGAGTAATACCTACATTTGCTACAGAAGTTATTAATCTTTGTAAAAAAAAAAAAAAAAAAAAAACAACAACAAAAAAAGTAGTCCATGTTAGCTCGTTAAATAACACAGTTGCTGTTTTATTTTTGGTGTTATTAATGTGGTGTTGTAAAATGTTGTGTGTGTGTGTTTTGTGTGTGTGTGTGTGTGTGTGTGTTTGTGTGTGTGTGTGTGTGTGTGTGTGTGTGTGTGTGTGTGTGTGTGTGTGTGTGTGTGTGTGTGTGTGTGTGATTTACTGTTTTACTGTATATAAAATCATCCTTCATAAAGTAAAGGACATTCTGTGAAAATGTAATCTTTATATTTTTAATATTGATTGAGTAAGGCCATATCAAAGATTAAAATTATAGTGAAATTAATGGTTGAAATTAAACTGTAATGCTTATGTCATAATTAGATTTTGAGACTTTAGCCTGAATTTCATAGAGAGGGTAACAAATATTGGAATTACCTAAGATTAATAAAGGTTTAGAAAAAAAAAATTATTGGCAGTTTATGTTAACTAATGAATTAACTAATTCCGCCATGTGCTTCTCATCCGTGCTCATTTACATCAGAGTGCACACGCCTATTTGATGCAGCATACAGCGGTGTTGTGCATTGTGACCAGTTGATGGGAAAAGTATTCTTAAAATGCATTTGGAATAATTTGTAATAAATAAATATTCTCTGTATTTTGAAGTGCCCATGATAACAATATCGTGCTTATTCATTACCGTGATATATTGCATTACCGAATACCGGCACATGTCTAGTGTGGACCATCTAACTGAATGAAATATAAATTGGAAGTTCAACAAATTTCTGCTAAGGTCTGTGGGTTGAGCAAAAACAATGAGGTGTTAATTAATTTACAGTACCGTTGGTACTACAAGACACTCAAAATGCACTCAAAAAAAAAAAAAAAAAAAACCTTTTGTGACTAAATTGTTTGCTTTAAAATTTAAATAGTTAACCTAAATTTAAATATTATACTACTTTTTTGCTAATTTCAGACTATTTATTATCTTGTATTGCTGTCATATTCAGATCAAGTCAATAATGTTTAAAGTTAACTATACTGTGGTAAAAAAGTTGTTTTATTTAGAAGTATGTTTTTAAAGGACTGTATATTTTCAATAGGTAAAAGCTTTTTTTCTCATCATTTCATTTTTAGCAGTACGCTAGCATAAAGTTAAAGCCAGAAAACCCCATTTTGATACCATAGGACTTTCTTAACTATGACCTGACATTACCCTTTTCAAACAATAGCATATTGCAAAAATTGCCTAAAACATAGTGGTGGGAAATACATACAGAAATGCGTAAATAAATTAATAATGTCTCTTAGTTAAAATTCAAGTTTTGTGATGTGGATAAAAAAGCAATGAATCATGAGAAGCTCTTCAAATCATTTTGAAATGTAGCCCTCTCTAAAAGCTAGGGAGAGATGAAAATTACAATTCATCATCGCTCGAATCTCACCTTCTATTAATTGCGTCCTCTTTTGGCACCACCAGAGAATACACCTCCGCATTGGCCCCACCAGACAACCTCCTGATGTGGAGTCATTGAGGAACAGAGAAAAAGGTGAAATAAATATGTTCTACTTAATCCAAATAAATGTAAATAACATTCAAGCGTAAGTTTTTGTTCCTTTTCCACTTCATTTACTCTGAAGAGAAATGATGAATATTAAATGTGTTTACTCTGTCTCTCCTCTGTTTGGAAAAGCCTGGCCATAATGGCACTGCCCAGATTGGGTGGCATTATTAATTCCACACACAAAAGCAATCCATCAATGTTCTACCAATTTCTAGAAGCTGCGATCCGGAGAGTGTTAATTGTGAGACACGCAGGGGAAGGACGGGAAATGGATTCAACAATGCTGTATTGGTTTTGACACAGTACGTTTTTATTCCTCGGATCACTAGGGGAAATGATACAGTTGTTAATGATCCAATTAATCATCGTCTAATCATTGCAAACCAATGGAATGTAGCTTTTGAATGTGAAATGAACGTTTATCGGATTATAATTGCAACCAACTGTTAATGCTTCCGTCAGGTTAGTTCAGCAAGTATGCACTTGTTGTGAAATGTGTCTTAAAGTTTACCCCAAAATGAAGGTTCTGTCATGATTTACTTACTCTCATCAATTCCATATAACATACAGCTGAAGCTCCAAAATAAAACACTGTATTTCATCAGCTTGACAGAGATGGTCACTATGAACTACTGTTGTAAGAAAACATACCTTCTGAAAACATAATAATAATAACAACAACAACATGGGTTTTGAGAAACACGAGTAAATATATTTGTAAATCATAAGTTAATACTTGAAGAATGCTTTGGTGAATTATTGCTTTAAAAGAATGTTAATAGCTGGAGCGTCTTTCTTACTTTCAGGATGATTGTTCTCTGTAAGCTTTTCATTTTTCATTTTATTTATTTATTTATTTATTTTTTATCCTGAACAGATCAATAGAATCTCCTCAGGTAGGCTTCAAACATGTGTGCCTATAAGCAGAAATGTGCAAGGCATGCACTAGCACACAGATAAACTGATTAACAAGGATAGAAGCTTTCGAAGATTTTCAGAAGCTTTATAGGTCAAGACATGTTGTCAACACTTGAAAGGCCAAAGTGCATTTTCTCTCCCAGGCTCAACAGTGAAAATGTGCAACTGTAAAACTGTACAAACACTACACAACAACTAAATACTGCACCATCATCATTGTCATCACCTGTTACAAGAAGCATATTGGTAGACTAACCTTTAATCAGGGTTGTGCACCATTCAGAATTTAATTAAGAGTGCCTTTTAAATTCCTATTCAGTTCCTGATTTTGAATTGAGGTATACACAGGATGCAATTTTAATTTTAGTATGCTGCAAAAAATATGATTTTCTTCCTTAGTATTTTTGTCCTGTTTTCTAGTATAAATATCTACAAATTCTTGAATTAAGATACATTTACTTGACAAGTAAAATGACTAAGATATTATGTCTTTTCTGAAAATAATTAATTCAAAGGCTAAACAAGATTATTTTTCTTACCCTATTGGCGGATTTATTGCTTGTTTTAAGCAAAAACTAACAAAATTTGGATTTTATTTTATTCATTTATTTTTTTGAAAACAAGGCATAATATCTTAAGTCATTTTACTTGTCAAGTAAATGCATCTTAACTCAAGAATTTGTAGATATTTATACTAGAAAACAACAAAAATGCTTAAATCGAATTCAAATAAATGCATGTAATTTGTAACTAGAAGAGAAAATCTAATTAAGACAAACTTGTTTGAATGTTTTAAAAAATTTAGCAATGTAGATGTATTCAGTTTGCTCATTTATAATCTGGCTCTGAAGAACTTTAATGTGATGTACACTGAGTCAGAAATTGTCATCTTACTCTTCTTTACCTATGTTTTATAATCATTATCCTTATTAACTATACATGATAAGACTTAGACGCCATAAAGTGTGGTTATTAAAAGAACATTTAATCAGGGTCTGGGATGAGCAATTCAAACCATTATTCTAATTGACTGCCATTTAGACATAATATATCATACTGTACATGTTTACCTTTGACATTCTTTTAATGTACTTAAGAGTGCTATAATACCATTTCCTGCTTGAGAAAATAGTCATTGTATGAATATTAATGTGGTATCTCTCTAGGCAGCTCATTTAAAATGAATGAAAGCAAGCCTTGGGCAGAGATGGGCCTGTACAAACACCAGGAGCTCATTAAAACTCAATTGTTTTGTAATGTGCACCTGTCTAAAAGAGTAAAGAGGTGCAGATGTGGAGATGGACCGATCTAGGATCAGAGGTTACTGGCGTAATGTTCTTTAGATTTGAATAATTTACCATCAACCACTTCAGCAGTGAATGCCCTTTCCATTAGGCTGATTTTGCAGAAATTGAAAGAAACCTAGAATGCAGTCACTTTCCTAGGGAATTGACAAATAGGAACCATTTGTAAATACATTTGCATTTGTAAATAGGCATGCATAGGTGTGTAGGCATGGTCTGAAATTATTTTTTTTTAATTGTTGTTTGCAAAGAGAAAAAAACACGAATGTTTAAACTGCACACAAATGTATCTATAAATCTGCATGTTATAGCATAAGATTATCCAAATGTCTCTTCTCCCACACTTATTTACACTAAATCAACATGTCGTTTTTCTAGCCAGAGTCAGGATGCAGCCCTGAGTTACTCACGCACAGAGACAAAAAATACTTTTATACATCTTGTTCCATGTCGAATGAGTAACAGCCAGCAGAGCAAAGGATGAGCTCATCTATGTGTCTTTCTGTAGCCTGCGCTTGACAGATACGCACATGAAAAAGATATTTTTAAATCGAAACATCACTCCTACATCTACAACATGTTCCCTGTCAAATTAAGTTCCACTGGCATATTCCATATACTTTTACATTCTTGTATCGGTTATTTTTTTATTTTATTTTATTTTTTTAATTCTTTCTGTAGTTTTTCAAATTCATTTGTTATTCCTCTTCAGCTGAAAATTCTGCTCTGGCAGCCAGTGGAGTCTGCGAGTTACCATGGTAACCTATGTTTTATCAGCAGGGTAGTGTGTTGAGTCGTCAAACAGAGCCACCCACATGGGTCTATGAGTCTGGAGATCATTGCTGTGTTACAGTCCTGTGAGTGAACCGCTGTATCCCATGATTCTCTGTTCACAGCACTAATGCTGAATTAGATTTGCTTCCTTCGAATGTGTTCACACTAAAAATATATTCTTTTGTGTTCTATAGGAGAAAATAAGTCATACAGGTTTAGAACAGCACAAGAGTAAACGGTGAAAGAATTGTCATTTTTTGCTGAACTACCCTTTTAAGTTTCACAATCACACTAGCTGTTGAGCCTTTGTTCATTTTCATTGATAAAATCTGACTGTAATCATTGTCAAAACGCAATTATGAGGTACATCAGAGCATTATTGTACTATTTACATATTCATGAATATGTTGTGTCCAACCTGTTGCTCATTCACCCAATTAATAATAATGAATGCCGTGTGTGAGCGCAAATGAGTGAATTTAGACACAACTGTAGCCATCATGACCACACTTTGTGGATGGCGTTACAGAAATCCAATCTGACCATTCAGGCTTTCCAGCATTTCCAAAAATTTCATGTTAATCTGATTTTAAACCACATATGGAGGTTTGGATTGAGTTTGTAAAAATCTGGTTGTGTTTTTGCTTTTGAGACTACAAACAGCTAAGCGGATTTTAGCAGGATAAACCAAAAAATTGGATTGTCTTGGGTCTGTCTGAAAAAAATCCTCCATCTCTTGTCAAACCAATGTAAAATGTCATTCTGTGATCACTTACTCACGCTCATGTCATTTCAAACCCATGTGATTTTCTTTCTTCAGTGGAACACAACAGATAATTTCATGTAGACTGTGCTGGCTGCTACTTTCTGTGCAAATACAATGAATAAGAACTGAAGCTCCTGTGACCCTGCAGAGGATAAAGCATTATATGGGCAACATTCCTATTCCTAAACTTGAGCCACTTGTCTCCTCAGTCCCCAGACGTTTGCAGACCGTTACAATGATTCTTTAGGGTCTTTCATGAAATGTCTGCAACCTATGTTAAATCCTCATGATGAGTAAACAAAACCTATTTTGCCATTTTTTTTTTTTTTGGTATTCAGTTTTTGGGGGGGTTTGTTTTTTTTGTTGGGGGGGTTTTTTTTTTTTTATTTTGGGTCGGGGGGGGGGGGGGGTTGCAGGGGGGGTCTTTTGTGGTCGGTGGGTGAATGGGGGGGGGTCTGCCACATACTTTGTTTTTTTTTCCCAATGGATTTTTTTTGTAAAACAAAACCTATTTTTTTTTTTTTTTTTTTTTTTTGTTTGGGGGGGGGGGGGTTGTCAAAAACAGCTCTATTCACAACGAGCCGTTTCGGTGCATGTCTCTTTAAATGTTAATGACCTACTGCTCAGCCCACCCCTCTCTTCCATGTTTTTGTGTATTTTGCAGTGCATTAACACCAAAAACAAAACTAATCCACTGCATCCTCAGTGGTTCTGATGTTGGGAGAAAATGAAGGCTCTTATGTTCATTTTTACATACAGCTACAAAACACCTGCACTACTACTGTGTATTTTCAACTGACTGAGAGCTGTAACATGCTAATACAGGACAGTCCATCAGCAGATGTGGGCGGAGCCTGAGTAATATGACATCATAGGGGAGCACTCTCATATTACCCCAACAGAATGGAAGTGAAATGTCCCATAGGTGGGGTAGATTGTAACATCTAAGGGCCACGTTGTAACATGACTATATGACAGCTTAAAATGTTATCTGATGAAATGAAAAAATAAATAAATAAATAAAATTCAAGACAAAATAATATATTTTGTCAATAAAACTTAAAAATAATATAATTTTGGAGTTTGACAATGACAAATAGATGAGCCAAATGCTTTACATTTCTTGAAATAATTATTTCTGAACATTAAACATTGACTGTCAATCTTTATTGACCTGTTTCTCATGGTTTTTCATTAAAACTCATAAAAATTTAAGTGTAAATTACATAGTTAATGTAATAGAATAGCATAGTTTAAATGTTTGTTCACCCAAAAATGAAAATTCTGTCATTTATTACTCACCCTAATGTCGTTCCAAACCCGTAATACCTTTTTTCATCTTCGGAACACAAATTAAGATATTTTAATGAAATCTGAGAGCTGTCTGACCCTCCATAGAAGAAAGAATATAACCATGATCAAGGCACAAAAACATAGTAAGCACATTGGTAAAACAGTCCATGTAACATCAGGGATTCAACCATAATTTTACGAAGCTACGATAATCCTTTTTTTTTGCGCAAAGAAAACAATAATAACATAATTTATTCAACAATTCTTCTCCCTGAGTTATCATCTTCCGCCATTTTGGAGAGTAACCCAGAACGTAATCTGTGTTGTTTATGTTCAGTAGAAAGCTGATTGGAGTTAAATTATAGATATTTTCTCTTTACGTTCTTAGACAGGGGCTCTAAACATAGATTATTCTCCTGCATAATTTTTGGCACTTATCTCTTTTATGTTGATATGGCACACTTTTTTTTTTTTTTTGCCGCAAAGAAACACTCAAGAACATTAATTTATTCAAAACATACATATCTCCTTACGCCATTTTGGAGAGTAGAACGTAATCTGTGGTATTTATGTTCATGTAAAAGTGGGGGCGCATGCTGAATTATTTGATTTACGCATCTGGGAAAAACTAATAAATAACAGATTGGAGATTAAATTAATAGCATATTTGTCTCATTTTAAATGAACACTAAAAACTGAGATGAAAAGTTTTCTTTAGACAGAAATGCTTTGCTATGGTAAAATAATTTTTCAACGATATCTTCAAAAGATTTTTGAATTTTGGCACTTTCTCTTTTAGTGTTGATATGGCAACTACAAACCCGATTCCAAAAAAGTTGGGACACTGTACAAATTGTGAGTAAAAAAGGAATGGAATAATTTACAATTTTATACACAATAGAATATAAATAACATATCAAATGTTGACAGTGAGACATTTTTAAATGTCATGGCAAATATTGGCTCATTTTGGATTTCATGAGAGCTACACATTCCAAAAAAGTTGAGACAGGTAGCAATAAGAGGCCGGAAAAGTTAAATGTACATATAAGGAACAGCTTGGAGGACCAATTTGCAACTTATTAGGTCAACTGGCAACATGATTGGGTATAAAAAGAGCCTTTCAGAGTTGCAGTGTTCTCTCAGAAGTCAGATGGGCAAAGGATCACCAATTCCCCCAATGCTTGCGGCGAAAAATAGTGGAGCAATATCAGAAAGGAGTTTCTCAGAGAAAAATTGCAAAGAGTTTGAAGTTATAATCATCTACAGTGCATAATATCATCTAAAGATTCAGAGAATCTGTAACAATCGCTCTCTGTGCGTAAGGGTCAAGGCCGGAAAACCATACCGGATGCCTGTGATCTTCGGGCCCTTAGACGGCACTGCATCACATACAGAAATGCTACACTGTAATGGAAAATCACAATATGGGCTCAGGAATACTTCCAGAAAACATTGCATCGGTGAACACACCAATCCACCGTGCCATTCGCGGTGCTGCCAGCTGTGGCACTGGCCAGCTAAACATGGATCCAGGAGAGCAGGCTGTTTTCTCTGGGCCAAGGCTCATTTAAAATGAACTGTGTGCCAAGTGGAAAAAACATCGTCTCTGTGGTCAGACGAATCAAAATTTGAAGTTCTTTTTGGAAACACTGGGACGCCATGTCAGACTAAGAGGACAAGGACAACCAAGTTGTTAATCAGCGCTCCGTTTAGAAAGCCTGCCTCTCTGATGTTATGGGACGCCAATGAGTTCTCGCGGTCCGACGAAGTGGACAACTGGACGGCCAAACAAGTTTATTCAGCCGCTTAAGATGCATCTCTTATGAAGTTGGTGTGCTAAATCTCGTGGAAAGGTCACCATCAATGCTGAAAGGTACATCCAAGTTCTCGAACAGCATATAATCCAGAACATCGTCTCTTTCAGGGAAGACCTTGCATTTTCCACATTCAATGAAAAACATACTGTCAAATTACAAACATAGCTGCAGAAGAAGGATCACTGAAATGCAAGCCTGTCCAGATTTTCACCCATAGAAAACTTTGGCACATCATCACGCGACAATAAGACAGTTGAGCACTAGAAGCCTGTATTAGACAAGAATGGGACACATCCTATTCCTAACTTGAGCCACTTGTCTCCTCAGTCCCAACGTTTGCAGACCGTTACAAAAAGAAGAGGGGATGTCACACAGTGGTAAACGGCCTTGTCCCAACTTTTTAAGATGTGGTTAATGCCATAAATACCATCAACTTTTTTTTCCCTTAAAATGATACATTTTCTCAGTTTAAAAAACATTTGATATGTCATCTATGTTGTATTCTGAATAAAATATTGAAATTTGAAACTTCCACATCATTGCAATCTGTTTTTATTCACAATTTGTACAGTGTCCCAACTTTTTTGGAATCGGGTTTGTAGTAAATACCATAAATTTTGTTATGAAAGCATGTATGGAAATACTTTATATATTTTATTCACACTTCACAAAATTTACAATAATAAAGAAAACAAAACTGACAAAAAAGAAAATGGTCACAGTTCACAGTATTTCTGAAAATAAAGCTGAGGATCTAATCAGAACTGCTCTGAAGGAAAACACGATGAGGAACAGGTTAGTGAAATATTCAAATGCTTGAAATGCTTCTTGGAAAATATTCAAGGCATTTAAGACGTCATCTGGACAGGTACTATGAAATATGAAGGGAATGATCTTCTTTCAGGTTTAGTGAGGAAGGTCTATATAATTTGTTTTATATTTTGACTCCGCTATGGCAGTTTTCTTTTTTCCTAGACTAACTGAAGTTGTCCCCATACAGATCACCATCAATTCAACAACATACAACATTGTTTGCCTATGGCATGTCAAGGATTCATGCATCATGCAACAGTTTGTTAAGTTAAACGTTTAGTTAAAAAAAAATACTCAGAATTTCCTTGAGCGAAGTGCTAAAATCATGAAACTGTGACAGAAAAATATGGCTTTCAGCAGGTCAGTGACCCTGAGTTTGAGATTTGACAAGAAACGACTCAGCGCCCTTGTCACAGTGAAGGTAGCGAATTACTTTAAGAGTCTGTGACATTTTTTGAAGATAACTACCCCGATGAGAACTAGATGTTTGGACAGGAAATAGACTGCATTTTAGGCAGTGCCTTTTTATTGCGATTGGCAAGATGATTTATGCCGATTGATATAGGATTTAATGACTCTCTGCTGCCAAGTGAGTCAAAAGGCACTTTAACCAGTATTATGGATTAAAAAGGTATGAATTGTAATGCAGTACATCTGACTTTTTAGATTTCATTACCATTTCTCTTTCCTACACAGGAACAGAGAGCAGTTTATATGAGTTATCCCACCTCTTTGAAGCTCTGCTCACACAATTTAATATTCCTTTGGATGTCGAATCTAATAACAACGTCCTTTAGAGTTGGCATAATTTCTCTTTACTGCCCTGGTTACCTGTCACCCATCCGATAATAGCATCAGAAAGAAAGAATTACGCAAGGAAATACATCGATGGCTTTTAGTTAAAAAGCAAGAAAGGATTAAGCCTCCAAAGATAAATTCTCGCAAGAGACAAACTAATAATTACACGTCAACGCGGACAAACATGTTTGAGTTTGATGTGATTTATTTAGCACTCTGGAACTTGTAGTTTGTTTACTGAGTGAGAAAGCAGACCAGTCGTTTTTCACGCGCCCAGCAAACACATGATTAGTACATACATTAAACACCACATGTGAGAGAAAGCACTTAAGCCTTGGTGCCGCAGACTAACGGCATTTAACCCTGAGGTTAACATCATTTTAAACCCTAGGTAAAGGCCAGTTTTAATGCTGCATTAAGCAACGTTACACACTTGTAATTTTGAAAGAGGTTTAGCACCTCTTTTAACCCTTAATTAGGAAACACATTTGCTTTGCTAGCCCGAACTGTGGTGCCAAACATATTCAGTGTGAATCAAGCTGGTGATTGAATGTATCAGCAAGTTAAGCAACAGACAACCAAACAAACGGCTTCAGAGCTTACCTTAATAAATATTTATGCACTGTCACACTGTTGAGGTAATGGTAGAGCATTGTAGAAGTGCACTATTTTCATACATGACATCACTGCTTGTGGGAGGGTCCCCATCTCATTCTTTGCAGAGGGCCTCTAAGATGTGCGGTATGCCACTGATCGTATGATATAAATATGAGACAAAAACACATACACAGGAATTATTGAACCAATATCTGAAATTTTAAGTCATAACTGCATTTATGAATTTATGCATGTGTATGTGTGTGTTTCTTATTTTTCAGTTGTTTTACTGTAATGTATCTTTATCTTTAAGCTTAAAATGTTACCGTGTCAAAGTAGCTTCCCCAAAACTTGGACACATTGAAACACATCCTAATTAAACTCTGGATACCTTTAAAATAATCTCATCAGATACAGGGTGTGCAGATTGTGAACTGAATATCTTCCTAATGTTTTTATAGGGTGTATAGCAAGGCCTTGTCTCTTGGTAGGGCTCTTCTTTTAATTTTACCCACTGTAGAGAAAAGCCTTAGCTTTTGTAGCATCTGTTTTGAGAGCCGCAGCAGGGAGGCATCTAAAACGCAAGGTTCACTTCATCCCAGAGCGTCGTGTGGCCCTCAGAATGCGTCCTTAATATGATCACACACTGTTACCTCAGCCTCCTTTGTTTCCCCAGCAGGGATTCTGCTTTGTTTTACCACAGTTTCACTTTACACCCAACGTGCCGAGCCCAGCTCGCTTTGAATTAACTCTCCGCTTTACTGCTTGCCATCAAGAAACAATGCACCCCTTCATGTGGGCTCTTCAGGCAGCGGGTATGAGCCTGAGATGCTGCTGTGGAAAACTGACAGAAGCCAGAATACCGCGGTGCTTTCAGTGTAAATACAGTGGAGATCCTAGTTTTCTAGTGTTACTGTCAAGCTTCTCCACTAAGCTGGGTCAAGTGATGGTCAATGAGTGCGGGAAAGATCTCGCTGAGGGTTCTCATGACCTGCTGTTTGAAGAATGAGACTAATGTTATGCTAATGTACATCTGGAGATCTGAATTTGTTTTTTTCATGAGTAGGGGAACCATGTGTTTCTCTGGAAAGCCTTTGAGGTTTCGGTCATTGTTGCAGTTTTAAATGATATTCCGATGTTTAAATCAAGACAATTTCTTTCAAGTGGTGTTTGAGCTATTCTCAGGACATCTCCACTGTCTTGCTGTGTTAATATCCTCTGGCACCATAGAGCAATTCATGCTGCACAACAAATTCATTTTTCCCTTGTTATTCCTCTCATTATATGGTGGCATAGCAATTAAAATGCCATCTTACCAGCTGAGTAGTAAATTGTCTCTTACCTCCAAAAACATAGGCCCCATTTAGTAACAGCTCCTGAGGTTCACAGCTTAGTCTTATCTAAAAAAATGTGATTGAATTAAGATTTTGTTTTCTCTACTGGAACCAATGGCTCAAGATTTGGTTAGCATGGCCTGGCTGGTGGAGGTTATAACTACAGAATTTTACCAGGAATAATAACTTTTTTCCAGTAATGACTATTAAAAAGCAGTGTATTCTCATGAAATAAAATATATTTTGGGCTCAGTATAGTAATGAAAGCCTTGAAACTATGCATGTCCTTTTGCGATCAGTGTTTTTGCGAAGTCATTTTTCCAGTGACAGATTATGTATTTTTTAAAATAGTTAATCATATTAATATTTTAATCATATTGTATCATATTATTAATCATATTATATTATTTACTAGTGACATAATTGAGAACATTTGTTATTTTGGTGCCATCAGTGTTGTGTCAGTGTCATGTTGATGTTGTCATTTTCTTGTGACTTCATACCAGTGGCTGACCAGTGCCACCAAATCAATTATTAATTAATTAATATTTAATAAATTACAATCCATCCATCCATCCATTCATTCATTTTAATAGTTTAATAATAAAATGTATAATAATATATTTTTTATTTATCTACCAGTGACATGATATTGTCATTTCATTTCTTTCTTTTATAATTTATGTTAATGTATTTATTTGTATTAAGTTCACAACACAGGTTTGGGAGGAGCCTAATCATCCAGTCCTGTCAGTCATCTCTACAACTGCATATAACAAGCAGCAGTCATTGCTCTGTTCCAGAGACAGGGCTGGATGGGCTGGCGAACTTGTGAAATTATATAGCAGTAACATCATCTGAGGCATGTTCTTTTGATGCCATCAGTGTTGAATGTGTTTCAACACTGATCAGTCAGCCAATCAGTGTTTTCATGACATTTACCTGCAGCATTAGTACATCACATGGACCTACTTGGCTGGGGTGGCTAAAAATGTAATGGTGTTACAATCAGGAGGATTTTGAAAAACTGCAATTCAGTTACGTAATCAGTGCTTTAATCCAGTTTGGTGACACTTCACTTGCAAAACTGTAAAGATCAACCTCTGACTTATCAACTGCCTCTTCCAACATTGATGAAGTATTGATGCTGTAATCATGACAACCATCCTGTCAGCTGATTTAAACTTTTTTGACCCTTTTTTAGCCCACCTGTGTTATAAATAACCATATCATTAGTAAACATGAAAAGTAAAATGCTTGCATGGACCGCAGATAGTTAAGAATTGTTTTGTGTGAAACTGCAGTACAGGGCAGCCATGATTTAATGACACCCCTCTAATGTGACACACTTCACAGAGTGTCCCAATAATGAGGCCATCACTTCTCTTCTTTAACTTATGCTAACAGAGAGTTACATATGCTTGCTCACTGGCAGAATCTTTGTGTGTGTATATATATATATATATATGTATGCATATATATATGTATGTATATGTATGTCTGACAGGTTAAATGAAAGAGATGAAGTGTCTGGAAAAGTTGAAGGCAAACAACTGTTTATTAGAGGATAAAAAACCTCCAGAAGAAATTGTGCCGCTTCAATTTTCTATCTTCCAGTCATGTAGTCAGAATAGATGGACAGCAGGTTATTCTGGACAAAAACCAGAGAAAAAAAAATGAGGAGAAATGTTGAAGGCTTCAGCTTTTTTTCCCTTTTTTTTCTTTTTTTTTTTTTTCTGGTGAATAAAATCACCAGCCTGAACAGCAGTAAATCTAAAACTGACACAAAGTCACAGAGCGACTCCGTTATAGATCGGATAGAATGTATTAAGCTAACTGCAATATTTCATACTAAAGGTGCTGTGTAGTTTGTGTCAAGCCAGCAGAATCATCCTTTAGTGAAATGAGGAAAAACTCCTGCATATGCCTGAAGTTGCTTTTTAACATGAGGATAATTATAAAGTTTCTATAGATAATGTTATAGCACTCATCTTTGTTTGATATTTCACCAATTTGTAACTTACAGGGATGTGAAGTACTTGTACTCAATTAATTTAATATTATTTTGGAGTAAAATAACTTTTATTTTATTAGGACCTTCAGAGTAAAGGTATATTTTGCATTATCAGTTTTACAGAGCTTTTATTTAAATCAGCCAAAGAAATCCATTACAGTATAGTGAATTGGAATAGACCACAATGCTGATCCTTTCTCATGTAGAGATGTCTCTGTATGAAAGATCACCATGACAATGTCTTTAATCTAAAGCAATGCATTTAGCTATATTACAATAATTGTTATAGACAAGTTTCAGTTAAGTTTCAGATCATCTTCTGCTGAATTTAGTGTTTAATAATTTTATGTAGCATGCTATCACATTGGGTTTAAGCCAAGCATTTTCAGGACAAAGTGAGAAACTGTTATTACACAGGCTGCTCTGTACAGTTTGTTACTTCATAGGGAAAATCTCTGTCTCTTGATTTCACAAGACTTTTTCTCAGGGTTTTCTTATTCTTTTTTTCTTTCTTTCTTTTTTTTTATAAAGTACAATTACACATGAAAACTTACTTTCACTCAAGCATTTTTTTTTTTTTTTTTTGACAGATACTGTTCATACTTTAATGGAATTAAATATATTCACACAGTTTTCTCCAGTAAAACTGTAAAAAATAAAATTTCTCCAGTAAAATCTCAGTATTTTACACCGCTGGTCATTTACTTAAATGGTTAGTTCACCCCAAAATTAAAATTTATGTCATCATTTACTCACCCTCAAGTTGTTCCAAACCTGTATGAGTTTCTTTCTTCTGTAAAACACAAAAGAAGATATTTTGAAGAAAGTTGGTAACAGCTGACAGTAGCCATTGACTTCCATAGTATTATTATTATTATTTTTTTTTTTTTTTTTTATTATGTACTTCAATAATTTTTTTTGTCATACTATGTACTTCAATAAGGATCAGCAACTTTTGCGAATTCTTCAGTACTGAGTGTGCTATAAGTTTTTCATCTTGTGATGCAAACTCACCAGCTGAAGCTATAGAACATTTTGCTAACTATTCCATATCTTTAACCACCAGTGTTAACATTTAAACAGACGGAGAAAAAAATAAAACAACAACAAAGATTTAGATTTATTAGCCTCTTTTGAGTGTCAAAACAATTTTAATTAATGATTTGTGCTCAAACTTTGAGATGAACTGTAGAGTGTGGTGAACGGCACGTTCTGACCTTTGCTCATAGGAACAAGCTGAATAAATGTGAGCATTTGGCATTTTGTGTTAAGAATCGATTATGGATATAAACTTCAAGAACTTGCATTGTGATCTATAAAACATATTTTTCTTATAGCTGAGATTTGCATCCTGTAGATAATTTTTTTTTTGTTAATTGTGATTTACATGCACTTACAGTAAGCTATTTTTTGAAGTGTCTGCTTAGAACAGTAATGTTAATGCTAATCTGTGGGCTCTATTTCGATGTATAAATGCACATTGGCAGAGTATGAATAATACAGTAAGTGTTAAACACAAAGAAAGGAGAAATGGCTTTCTGTTGGGTAATTAAAATATGCCTGTGACTATAAATTCACAGAACAAAGTGTTTTAATTAGCGTCTCAGTGACAAGAGGTGAGCAGTGATTATGGTGACAGGAAGTAAATCAAACAGATTTAATATTTAGCACTAAATTTTTTTTAAAGACTTTAAAGTCAGAACTGAAAGAAGAAAATAGACACAAGCGTGAAATGAAATGCTATAGTGCTGTCAGCTACTTGAAAATTCAGGAGGAGATGGTAATGGACCCAACAAGTATTGGGAAACTTAAGCCATACTAAAAAATAGATGAATGTTATTGGATCACAAAATATCAAACATAAAGCCATTTGCAAACAAATAATGTCGCAGCTTTCCTCAGGATTTCCATTTTTGCAATTACTTTTAATAAGGGCTGGATCAAAGGACTGCGGGGCCCGCATTAGGTCAGTTTATCCACCAGAAAGTGTTGTTAAATAACAATTTTGAACAGTACATTTATTGTTTTATTATTTGAAACCAAACAAAGTATGCAAAAGTGTCCAAATGCTTTTTTCAAACTATTGGAATGCAATAGTTGATAAGTACTTGAATATACATTGATGACCTGAAATTCATTAGACTGAATGATGCATTTAAATCAGTCTGTGCCATCAGAGAGAAAAAGGTTATTAGTCCTATGATTTTCAATCAGTGACACTCCTTGCAGCGCAGTATCAGACTTTGATTAGAACGTGCTGTGAAGAGCTCACTGTCACTAGTGCTTTGAAATAAAGTGGGAATTTGGATCAGACTGCATCATTTTTTTGAGAGGTACAGTCAAATCTGCCTATTCAAAGTGGAATTTGAGTAGGCTAAATTAATAAATATAAATATTTTCTAAAAAATTACATAATTAGTTCATCATTATACAGCTACTTTTGGTTAACTTGCACACACAATCACCTAGTGATTTTTATTATTTTTATTTTTTTCCACTTTCATGCCTGGTCAATCTGCCTTGGTTTAGCTGCTGTGCAATTCAGCTAACACTGCAAATATGCCAACAAAATGAGTGCTTGGTTGTGGTAGATGCTGCAAAATACAAAAATCTGATATTATTTACCATGACTGTACAGCAACGCTCCACCTCTGCAAACCCGAACCCTAAATTGTGTTCTTTTTAACATTTTGAAAATGTTCAAGTCTACACCACCGACTGGATATATGCCCAGTTATAATGCTCTTCTCCATCATTTGATGAATAACTGCTGCCATAATCACAAGAAAATAAAAAATAACATTAATTGCATCAGGCAAATGGTGCAAAAGGGTTTTTTGTGAATAAGGTGTGATCTGTATTGAGCCTAATTAGCACAGAAGGGAGGCGTGTTTGTACTGAATGACAATAAATTAATTGAAATATTCACGACACAATGCTGTTTGGCTAATTTAGTCTTTGGCTAAATTGGATTGCTTTTTTTTAACTGTAAATATGCAGTTTTTTGCACTAAAATACAGTCCAAAAGGCTATTTAGTGAATCCACCTTGCTAACAAAAAGTCAAGCAGCAAGCATTGTCCTAATTCATGCTTGTTTTCCTATATAGTATAAGTGATCTATTGTGATAAACACTGATTTCAGAGTTGCAGAAAATAAGACATAAAATTCATTATTTAAAAGCTTTCTGGGCAGTTGGAAGCCGGTTTAACAATGGTAAACAGTAAAGATGTGAGCTCCAATTTGTCCATTTAGGGAAGTGGAAATGCATTTGCAGGAATGAAACTCAAAATGGGATTTCCCTTTTTTGGGGAAAAAAAAAAAGAAAAAAGAAAAGCATTAAAATAATGTGTACATTTAATGGTGCATTATGCTGTTCAGTTATAGCACCAAGACGTTCTGTTAAACAGAGTTTCTACTCACAAAATTTCTGGGTAAAATGTGCTAAAATATTCCCAGTAGTATTTTGCATTATTCTGCAATATTAAGACATTCAAAACAGTGTGTGCAAGCAAGAGTGGAGGAAAGCAGATAAGACTGGAAGTTCTTCAGCTGAGGCAGAATCTGTTAAAGGTATTCTTCATGTGCAGAGAAACATTAATCAATACAAATTACTCCAGAGGGCTCTGGTGTGATTGTGACTCTGGAAAAAAAAAATATGAAAGGGAGAAAGACAACAGGAAGGAGACATTCTCTGCTGATTTAGTTCAGTAGGCCTCCATTCATCCTGGTGTTCAATTGACTTAATCTGCTTTTCAGAACATCACCTGCATGTTCCCTTCAAAACCGTTAATAAATATAACAAAGCACCTTCTTTTGATGTTGCTGTCCTCCAAGACAGCAGTTGTGAATGGGAAATGCCGTTAAGTCGGAACTAAGAGGCCTCCCTGGAATGCCTTGCAGGAGGTTTGGGGCGGAAGGGAGCTCACTGAACCGGGATCAGTCATAAACTGTTCCCGCATCAGGCAACGTGACAAACTGATGTATCCCCAAAGGTACAGTAGCCATTGTGCTTAGATCGGGAGATGCAGTAAACTGCTTTATCCCGAAGGCTAACTGCTGTTCCTAGATCAGAGAGCCCGGTGAGCAGATTTTATCCCGTAAGGTTATGTCAGTTCTTAGATTGAGTAACATAATGGATGGCTTTATCTTGAGAGGTTCCACTGTGAACACAATGGACTGTTTATCCCAAAGGAGATACTCCTGTTGTGAGATTGGGCAACATAATGAACTGTTTTACTTTAAAAGGATTTTAAAGTTCTTAGATCAGTGAACACAACCAACTGATTTATCTGTAGAGGTAAATGCCATCCCCGTATTCCTTTTTTGCTGGCGCTCACCAACCTGGAGAATAAATCCCTTTTGGTCCACTTGACACGTGGACAACAGGGACCGGAGCCAAATCCACTAAGAGGCATGTTATCGGTCCAGATCATCTAAATTTTACAGTTCAACATCTAAAACTCTCTCGGCCCAAACTATATAAGTGTAAATTGGCTTCTTCGAATCCACTGCCACCCTGATGGGTCAAATTAAGCCAGATCCTCACAGACATGTAGCCTGCTGCTTCTACATGCTCCCATGGGCAACTGTGGTCCCGTGCCAGAAACCACATGATGAATTTAGGCCCAGACTTTCCTCTAATGGCTGGATAGAGAAGCTAAATGTGCAGGGAAGTGGTGCAGCAAATGCTCTCGCTCTCTCTGTGCCAAGCTAAGAGCCTTTCCACTAAACTCCCGAAGGTCAAACTTAAACAGAGGCTGTTAAATCACCTACTTTACATAAGACACTTCTCATCCTTTCATTACCATTGGACACTTGAATGTCCTGAATGGTAGAATTTACTAAATGGCTAATTATAATTGTTGGACACTGAGGATCTTTTATATTTTTGACTAAAGGAACTGTAAGATTGGACTTGAGCTGTTTTACTGGTACAATCATTGTTAGCAAGGGGGTTTGTAATACCTGGAGAAGCTATGTTAGCATTCTCACTCATCTCAGTGGTGGTTCTTAGAAGTATATAATTGAAAACCTGTCATTTTTATAAGAATTATTTTTTTTTCCTTAGGAGAAATTATTTCAGCTATAATTTTTCAAAGTATTTTTCAAAGTACTTTAAAATGTTTTAGTATTTCTACCTTTAATTTAATGTATGCCATTTCTTTTTAATTAAACTGGCCTGCCAGTAATAGTATCTGGCCCGCCCGCAGACAGATTATTTTGATATCGGCTGGTTCTGAAATAGATCTGTCATGACAGTGACAGTTACTCACAATCACTTCGTCTTTAGTGATTTTGCCTTCAAAATAAAAGTACGACAACGTTTTTGCAGTAATTTTTTATTTTGAGATGAATTGAGAGCTTTTAATTTGAAAAGTTCAAAAGAATCTATTAAGTGTATGCCATATTTTTGCTGTCAACTTTCCTCTTTAGACTCTTTGATATTGCCAATTTCTCTCACCAGCTAGTTTAAATGTTTACATCACTCTGCACACAACGTAATAGTGTACCTCCAGCATGCAAAACAATTTTCAGTTTGCAAAAAAAAAAAAAAATACAGTTTAGTACGTGAGGATGCCAAGTTATAATTCTGTGTAAAAGTAGGCTACATCAAATAATTATTACAATAAGTTAGGCTTTAAAATGATACACATTTATTATTCACAATATGGAAAGAGGAAATAAAACATAGTTCATTAAGAGCATGAATCAAACATGACATTAATGGGCTTACTCAAGTCGTCTTTTATTTTATTTTTTTGACCTATTTTTATCCATTCCGCATCTCCCACATATGTGTGTTTTAGCAAGGCAGTCTGCGTTGCAAGTTGGTGAATGAAGATACTCGCCAGGTTAATGACTGCCCTTCTACAGGATTAAACACAGAGTAACAGCTCACTACTCATTACAAAAGACACTGTAACAGTCTGTCACAGGCAATTCTAGTTGCATTTTTCATCAATTAATTCCTTAAATTATCCATTGACTATATATATATAGTATATTTTGGCCTGCCATCTAGTGGCAAAAAATTTTTTGGCCCGATGCCAAACTTACTTGCTGACCCCTGCTCTATTGTGTTCAGCACAAAGAAAGAAATTAATACAGGTTTGGGACAATGTAAGTGAGTAAATAATGGCAAATAAAATTTTAGGGTGACCTATGCCTTTAATGATCTTTAATGTTTAGGTATGTCCCTTTAAGTCCTTTGTGCATCTAATATGCAGGCATGCATACATTCATTTTTCTCTCAACTGTTTACATTGATTTTAGACATAAACAACTTAGTCTAAAAGATAGCTTAGTCCAGTTATAATTAAGGCACTGTTGACAGGCTTTTTAGCATGCATGTGCTTTGGGTGTACGCTCTGAGAGAAAGCGCATGTCAGAACAGCACTCAAATGAAACCTTTAACTGCCAAGGCTTTAAAGCAAATGCAAATAATGTACTTTTGTAATTACAAATAAGGGCAGTGTCCCGTGAGAGTAACTCTTCCCCAGAGTTAACACTGATGTGAATGTATGTTGCGCTGTACACTATATTGAGACGGAGGCGCCAGATTTGTAATTGATAGAATGTGCACTGTAGCAAGATTATACTACGATATCTTCAAAAGAAGATCGTGGAGACATTTTATCGTCCACGATCAAAAATCGTGATATAACACACCCCCATATACATAACACACTGATACTTTATCCACAAATGTACTAATCTATTAAAATTTATTAAATAACAAGCACCTTGCAGTCATGTAAAAATCAAAGACAACCCACACAATTTCTTGAAGACACATACAAGACTACAAGTATACTGGGTTATAAATGTAAAATATTGCAGCAATAATATGCAATAATATGCAATACTGTAATTTGACAGCACCAGATGCTGTCAAATTACAGTAACACGTTACTAAGTAATGCATTACTGCCCAACACTGATTATATGCATGTGGTTAGTATTTGTGTGTTTTAATTCTTAACATTTGAATAGCACAGTAAATTCATTAAACATCTTATCTTTCGGGATTTAAGAGAAGTGTGAGGCTATCCTACATTGTAAAGGCTATGATTTGTATTTTTTGTCATTTGATTTTTTTTCTTTTTTTTCTTTTGGGAAATATAAAATGTACAAAATATAAAATTAGACATGGCTAATTTTGAATTGCTATCAATGGAGAAATATACTTTTTGCACCCAGATGTGCTATGCTAACCAGCTAAACTTTGACCTCTTGATTGAAAGGATACAGACAGTGATAAACCATGCAAATCCAAATAAAATCTAACCTTCAGTCCCACGGGTTGATTTTGTTTGTTTACAGGTGATTTCTCTCTGGCACTGTATTCAGTACAACTCTCGCTCAGACAATTATGAAAGATTAATGGTATCAGTAATGTCATTTCAGCAAGTCCTCAGATGAGGTATTTGGGTTTGTAAACAGCCTGTTCTCTAATGTAGTGGGTTCTTGCTTATATGAGCATATTTTTTACGACACCAACAAAACAAACATGACTGATAGTCGAATAGGTCTAGTAGCCATGGTCATAACAAATGGTATAATTAGCATAATATATTCTGCCCCCGACATTCTGAACAAATTCTCTGTTATGTTTTGTTTCCAAATGTTTTCACCTAACTTGATATGTAATATATTGTGGAAAGGGGGATTGGCTCTTTTTATTCTGTGCTTGGCTCTAAATGATTTATAGGAACATGGTGGTGGTGAGACAAATCAGTTTCTTTGCAGCATTTCCCATTTTATGTCTGACTCCCTTTTGCTTGTTGACACAGTTGCAAAGAGGGCACATGTATAAAACGCAAAACCTCCTGACCACTGTGCCGTCTACTGTATTGTAAGTTATACCTCAAAGAAAACCACTGAAAGAAAAATCCATAAACAGAAGCAAATGCAAATTTGCATTAAGAAGCTACATCTGGCACCCCAAATCTCTTGTTCTTGGTCAGTCTAACCTGTTCCAGTCAGACTTTTTCTAAGTAGTGTATTATGTTCAGTAAAGATGTCATTTTGACCTGGTGAATGTCTAATTGCCATCAGGAAGTATTAAGGGTAATCATCACACCTTTTGTCTGGGAGATTTTTGTAATGCTAATTAACATTCCAGTTCTTGATCAAAACTTTTTATGGAATACATCAAGATGCAGTGAACATACTGTAACTTGCCCTCTAATCTCAAACTAGATGCTGGCAAAATTAAAGTGTTAACACAAGTGATTATTATTATTATTTTTTTTTTTTTTTTGTTTAACTGCATTACAATATTTGTATTTATTTAGATGCAGAATGTCTTTACGAGCACATCAAACAGGAGACTTTTCAGATGCGTACTCCACTTCACCTCAGCACCAGCCAATAGTCAAACGAGCATGGAAACGATACAGGAAACGGTTCAGGAAATGGTTCATTAGAACAACAGTGAACTGCGGTCAGATGAGATAATGTCAGGCCATATGTCAGTAAAAATTAATTTTTGTCCTGTCAGCCATTATTCTTTGCGCACTGTAGCCTGTAACATTTCTGTAACAATATCCCTGGGAGCAGTTGGGGTTCGGTGCCTTGATCAAGGGCAATACCATGACTGAGGTGCCCTTGAGCAAGGCACCGAACCCCAACCACTCCCTGGGCGCCGCAGCAAAAAATGGCTGCCCACTGTTCGTGTTCACTGCTGTGTTTGTGCACTTTGGATGGGAGAAATGCAGAGCACTAATTCCGAGTATGGGTCACCATACATGGCCACATGTCACGTCACTTTCATATTAAAGCCTGAAAGAAAATGAGCAAGCGTGTCAGAGACGTATCACGTTCAGCAGCGGCAGCTCTTAAAGTAATAGCAGCCAGATAACCTAATAACCCAGCTGCTGTGATGTCTGTTAATAAAAGAACAAAAGAAAAAAAGGTAATCCATAACTTTTGTAGCGTTAAAGATTCTTCATTTAATTTAGATTTTAGTGTTTGATAACTTTATTCAATTTCTGCATATTTACTACTTGCCGAAGGGCACAGGTAAATATGACATTACAATGGGTTTATGTGAAGATTGTTTTAAGTTTACTTACAGATGGTAGACAACCAAAATGAGTAATGCCGTCGCGCGTACCGTTAACTGCAAGTCAGTCGCGTGTTAAAATCATTCGCGAAACTACCGCCAGGTGGCGCAAAGGGACGGATTGCGAACTGAATGTAATTGTAGAATGAAAGGAAGACGTAAAACAACAATAACATTATAATATACATTATAACATCCTTAAAAGCCACTAAAAATAGGATAGTCTTAGGCTACAGTCTACTCATCAAAAAATAAAAAAAAAAACTTTACACAAAGGCTCTTATGCATGCTATTGTTTTTAAACAGTCTATATATATATATATATTATAAAAATAAACTTAAATATATATACATATATATATATATATATATACGGATTAAAATGTTTTCATTTCGGTTCATTCTTGGTTTAAAAATAATAAAAAAAAAAATAATAATCTTCAGGTTCCATTTGCAGAGCGAAATGAGAATGGTCCAGCATTTACAAATAATTCTTATTAACTCTGTTATTATTCTTGATTTTTCAAACTGCTAACACTTTGCATTTTTGAATTATGCCTTTACTGTGTGACCAATAATTGTGAATTGTGACTTTGATTGCGCTGGTGCCTCATGCACACATATTCATTGGAAACAGCAGTCGTTCACCGAGCCATGCAGCGGGCCACTTTGGCATAATTTTGCTAATTATGATTTTATTTTTTTCGTCGATACTGAAACACGTGTGAAATCCAAAGCCTGATTTTACCTAATGAATAAGAGTTTAGCTTCAAATGGGCAATATGTTTGGATTTGTCCCGAATGAGAGAGATAAGCCCAACATAATGTAGCCTATCGCTTTAAATTATTTTTAATTATTATTATTTTTGTTGTTGTTTATAAGCCTATATTATTATATATAATAGCCTGCTGCAATTATATTTATCCATTAGAATTATATATTTGTAATTCTTGTTCTGTTCTGATAATTTTTTTACATTTAAAGGATTTGTTGTAAAGTGAAGGGAACTAAAAATGTCCTGTTGGTACATTAGCCTATAGCATTATTAGGCCTGCCGTTATTATTTCTGAATGTAATAAAATGCAGCTCTCACAAATGTAATTTATTTTTTAGCTTGTTTTCGTGTATGTTTTTATCTAGCTTTATTTTTCCATTGCATCTAAAAATGACTTTGTGCATCACATTCACTTCGTGAACAAACAAATATAACTTCAGATCTGCCTCCTGCGATGCTCAGCTGTGGACGATTTCAAAATGTTTGATATAAAGGTTGCTGTCACATTTTATACAGGAATTGTTCATTAAAAAAAAAAATCAAATCAAATCAAATTATATTGTTAGTTTTATGCTAACATGCACTCAAGTCTTCGGATACTATACAAGATACAAGTTCATTTAGGCTAGCATGCACTGTGACATTTTACCGTTTCAACTTATAAACTTAAAAAGTTAAGAGTGTAGGCTTCTGGTGTTTGGATTTGTACTTCAATATAATGAGCTCCAATTTTAAGGATAGCCTACACTAGTTGTATTTTTTTTTTCTTTTTTTTTTTTACTCTCTATTTAACAGCATTAACTGTTAAATACGTCTTCCTTCAGGCAGACTGAATGTTTTCCTGTCTTGCTAAATGTTGGGTCAGTTTGCGCGAGTCCCGCGAGCTGTGAAGCGGAGCAGCTGACGGAGGATTCCTCTTGGTCTTAAAGCCTTCCGCAAACGCCTACGTTCACAAATAACAATGATTTTGGCAAAAATAATGATTAATTATCAATTGATAATTTGTTATTATTTTGGTCTAGTGAAAATAATAATATGGGCTGCGGGAAAATAATGAATAAAAAGAGAAGGGCTGCTGTGAGTACAGGCATGTTTCAACCCAGTAACATAACAACACACTGTTCCTCACAGCTAAAAAACAGACCGAGTTCAGCTCAGCTGGAGGGGGCTGGGGTAGTTCTATATAACTTGTGGGGTCGAGATAAAGGTGTGAATCTCTTGCTCTTTCATATGGACAGTCTTATGAGGGTTTCAAACTTGCAGAACAGGTTTTAGGACAACTTTAAAGAAAGGTTTGGATCACTTCAAATGTTGACTACTGTATAGCGCAATAAAGTTTATTAGTTATTATAACTTAATTTCAGAGGAAGTTGCCTTAACTTAAAAAAAAAAAAAAAAAAAAAAAAAAAAAAAAAAAAAGTTGCATTAGGGCTGGGCGATAGGCCTATGGCCTAAAAAAAATCCCCGATTTTTTTCACAAAAAAAAATCCGATTTACAATTTAAATCTATATTTTTTTTTTTTTTTTGCCTCGCTACTTAAAATCAATATTCAAATGACAAAGAAATTGTTCAAAACAAGTTTTAATATAAAAAATATATTATTTTTTAATACTAGCCCATCATGCCATCCACTCGGCCTTAAGAGCTGTTCAGATTAAAACTGGCAGCTCCGCAGTGAGTCAGTGTCATGGACGGAGGACAGACCAAGTGTAGGCCTAAATCAGTTTTCTAGTCTATATTTTCTTCTCGTTATGCCGCTGGTTTAGGTTATGTATTTATTTTTATTTCTTATATCAATTATTTGTAAATATAGCAGACACTGTCTAACTGTGTCTACACCGGATGGCCTTGTTCATATAGGGCGAAACATGTAGGCCTATCTCGGCAGTACAGTAGGCCTATGTGAGCGGAGTGGAGCAGCAACAATTTCCCTCCGCGCTCCGAGCATTTAATAATCACTAAGCTCCTGCGTTCATTGATACCAGAAACACTGCTCCGCCTTCACTCCGTGGCTAAAGTTGAAATGTTATGTTCATAATAGCTTATAAAAATAAAAAATAAATAAATAAATAAATAAAAAATTACAGGAGAGTTTCAAAGGGGATTAGGCTATTGTGTGCAAACTTTTTGTCCTACCAAACGCCAAACTAATAAAATTGTCAGCATTAAAAGGTATAATTGCTGCTTTCTGCTGTGCAAATTTTGTTTGTGATGAAAATAACAGTTTACATCAGTTATTTTATCTACAGATCGATGCATTTGTTACAGATTTCTGCTCATTCAAAATCAGATACAGATGAAGTAGCCTACTGTAAGATTACATTTGTTTGAATGCATTATTGCGACAGCGATTACGTGTGAATGTGCTGTATGTGTTTAAATCATGCTTTAACCCCCGAAAATAATCAGTAAAAGGAAGACAAATTCCTTGAGAACTAGCCTGTAACATCCCGCTCGACTATTGCCGTCATTATAGTCTTCTGATCGGAGAGATTATGTGTATCAAGCTATAGCTAAATATGTTTATCATGTGAATTCTTTGCTAAATATGCAGTTATATAATGGGCTGTTGGCATGAATTGTATTCGTGATGGAGCGGTGCTGGAGCGAGTGAAAACCACGACGCTCCTGACTTTTAAAAAATCCGCTCCTCTTCAGTCAGAATCACTCCGCTCCGCTCATACTCTGCTCGGCAGCGTGTCTCAAACCCGCGGGGAGGGTTGAGCACAATCATTCTCAAAACATAAAATATTTATTTTATTTCAATTTTCGTTTTTTGTGTTTCAGAGGAAAAATCATTAAGGCATCTATCCATTACAGACCGTTCTCTGAAGGAAGAATTTATGCAAATGCGTATAAAATTCTTTAAAAACTTTAACAGAGATGTCTAGATGGTATTTAATAGGTCTGCTTCCCACGTAAGATTTTTCTAGTTAGTCGTTCATTTGTCATTATTCAACTAATCGCAAGTTTATATTAAATTTACTACTATAATCCAGCCTTAATATATTCCACGCTCAAGAACATGCATTAAGTTCGTCACAAAGCACAGGCAGAAGTAGCCTAATAATTATGAAAAAGGAGACATTTTATTTATTTATTAATAAACAAATGTTTTTTGTCGGCTGCAAGATGAAATTCACAGCGCTGACTCTCTCCACATGGAAGCGCGCCTATAAACAGAAATACAACCTTCACAGATTACATAATGCTTTCGTTTTGAATTGATTCGTTTAAAATACATTTTAAGCTTTCTGTAGATATATTTCTCATGTATGTGAGACGCCACAATTTTCAGTTATTTCATTATTAGGAAAAAAATTACGTGATCGAGAGGGGGCGCCTCCCTGTCATGCATGCGCATTAATAATTTTTGCACAAACACTTGAATATAAATAATAATTCACATTTTGCATATGCATTACACAGTAAATATTTTTTTTTACATGCAATTATCCAAAATAAAACCAAACAAGATTTGTAATGAAGATAAAATATGTAGACAAATAAGAATAAATGCTGCGAGCACTCAGCATCATCAATCTTGCACTCTGATATTTTACCGAATATTATACAAACCTGCATTTAAATGCGGCTGCAATTTATTTATTTATTTTATTTATTTATTTTTTACTTTACTTAAATTATATGAAAGCAAGCAAAGAAGACTCCATTTAAAATCACTGAAGTTGTCAATTAATGAAGCTCTTTTTATTTGTATTTTTTTTTTTACATCGTGTGCACTTTGTTGATAAGTGAGGACGTTTTATTAATCCATCCATTCTTTAGAGTTGCAATGATTTAGTTAAATCGTGCAGGTTTAATTTATTCGTTTCTTGTTTTAATTAGGCCTAAATAATGGGAGCGAAATTATACAGAACCCTACGTTTTACTAAAATAAAGAAACTAATTTATAAAACACGCAAGCCTAGCTCACAATAGGCTACCAATTTTAATGCTCCGATGCAAAGTAAACCACATTTTCTTTTTAATAATATAACACATAATTCATATTATATTAATAATACTGCACACTATTTAAATGTGTCTAATCTAAAATATGGTGTAGAGAAAATATAAGCACAGGCTCATAGGCTTGACATTTATCCTTCTTGAATTCATTCTAAGAAACGCACATATCTTCATAAGGACTAAACTTTCATCTGTGAATATTAAATATTTTTTTCTTTCATTTTCCCCGACTGCAATCAAATATAACACTTCGGTGAGGCAAAGCTGACGTCTATTTGCGAAAATGTGCTTTGATGCGCTTGTTTGAAAACCTGTGATTAAAGCGCCACTCAGCGGTCAAAAGCTGCAAATGCACTTTGCAGACGCCGCGGCGGCGGTACGAGCGGCGGTAGAAACGACGTTTTGGATGTCTACCTACTGTAAATTAGAAACTGTTATTTTTAAAGTCAAATAAATGTTCAAATTGATAGCTCTCAATTATACTGTAATATTGCTATAATCAATGGTTAAATATTAGGAAAAAAAGAACTAGAGTTTCCTAGAGACATAAGTAGTATTGGTATCAGTGATACTCACCTTCAGTCATAAAAAAAGATGCCAAAGATGCTTTATGTTGTTACTACATTAATTTGAAGATTGAATGTGACATTATTGCAATATAAAAGTAAAAACTTAATGTTAAGTGGGATTAATCACTTTTAATTTCAGAAAGAAAAAAAAAATTGTGATTAGTTATTTTTGTTTACGTTCAAATCATTGAGTTGAATTTTGCATTGAATTGAATTTTGTCTTTCTCTAAATTCTGTCCATAAAGCTTCAAACTTCAAATATTTTTCAAAACTTTCAAACAAGGCTTTGTCAAGCCAACATTTAAAGCTTTGCTATTCTAGTTAAGAAAATACAGTTATATGAATTTTAGTACATTAAACTTGAATTGCATTGCAATTCTGTCTGCTACATCAGTTTAAATTCAGTAACTGAATGGAAATTTATGGGTGCTTTTGCTTTCACACTTGGTTTGATTGCCTGGTCCAAGCCCAAGTTCGATTGATCCCCTGCTTCCTCTGTCCCCACTGGATTGTGTTCACACAACTGTTTTTGGGTTCCCAACCATGGCTTGCGTCATCACAGTTGCCGATGTTTACCCCTGTTGCTTGGTAACAACTATACAGGAGAAGATGGTGAAATGGATGGATACTGTTGCTTGCTCATCTCACTTTTGTACTTTGGATTTTGAAAATTTGGTTGTTTCCAAAGCTCGACACAGAACCATATCTGCATCTATTTGTCATTAATGTAAAGCAAAGTTTAAAAAAAACAGAGTCACGCTTGTGAGGTAAGTGAGTGACAAAACACGTAAATACACAGTTTGAACAATTCTTACATGATCAATAGTGGTTAAGTTCCATGGATAAGTATGATTCCTGACATCAAATGAACATGAGTGCACACCAAAACCGCAACAACATTCACATTATCCAAAGAAAAAAAAAAGAATGCTTCAGCATTAACAATATTCAAATGAACCAAACTCTAATGTCAAGCAAACCCGGGTGCACACCAAAAGTGCTAGTGTGAAAGACATTTTAAATTCCATTCTGAATGTTGCGCAACCCAGCAGCATACATTGTGCTGTGGATTCCCAGTAGGATTCAAACTAGGTTATCCAGCAATATGTGAAAGAGCATGCTAAGATGGCCTTTTCAGCACGGTCAGACACACATGTGGTTTCTTCAATCCAAAGGTAATTTAGTTAATATGTCATCTCAAGAACAATATAAACACAACAGTTCCGCTAAAATCTAAAAAGTATTTATCTTACATAATAAAACATGCTTATGTTTTATTTCACCAAAATGGCCTTGCAATGTCATATTGTATAAAACATGATTTTACAAATATGAATAAGTCACATGTTGTGTTCCTGAGGGAATGGGTGATGTACTGTGGGTGTTTTAGGTTTCCCATCTCTTACAGCTCGAGGGGCATCAAGAGCCCCGTTAGGCAGCAGCGGACTGAATAAAACATGCTTTGTGGCAGAGAGTGATTGTTTCCACTGTAATATTGATTTGATTGAGGACGGAAATGTCATTTACTGGCGAAATTTTGAGTGAGGGTTCTGTTACGAAATGAAAACACGACACTAAACAGCTTTGAGATGGGACGGCAACGCACTTATGTGATTTGATAAGACAAAGATGTGATGGAGTGGAGTATCTTGGGAATCAAGAAAACCCCAGTGGTTACAAGCATATGTGTGTCTGCAGGGGCCCCAGTCCCTCCGTAATTTGACAAGGACAACAGCATGAAGAAAACAATGGTGAAGAAGCACATTGTTATTATCTCTATTCCAAAACCTAGAGAGCTGCCTAGCTGCCTACTGTAGGCATCTGGCTTCTAAAACATTGGCATCTGGTATCCTAACTGTCATGGAACCTCATAAGTGACTCCTTTGGCAGACTCTACATTATATATTTATATAGCATCTTTCCAAAGCTCAAGGTCGCTTTCAAGAAAATAAAAAATAAATAAATAAAAACATAATAGCATATTGGCACAACGCAAAATAGTAGCACATACTTCATTACAAATTTTAAACTTAAAATTTTGACTGGAATATGCTGGAATGTGTGTGTGTGTGTGTGTGTGTGTGTGAGAAGGATCGATGCAATGCTCCCTTTGAATTAGGATAAAATGAGGTATCATATAAAGACAGCATTATAAAGTTGGCTACCTTTCTGTACAACTTTCATGCCACCTATGATGAAATGTCCAAAATGCTTACCACAGGCAGCTAAATAGGTTTTGAAACAGAGCAATTATGTTTCTGCAATCACATGATGAGATATCCTGCAATCTGGATTTTATACTATACTGGGCTGAATTGAGCAAGCATTTTGTGGCAGCTCTTATTTAGAAGAAAAACCCGGACAAAAATGAAAGCCACAGCATTAGGGATCCCGCATCTGGTTCAATTACATGTAGTGACATCTTGTGCGTCATAAACAACGCAGTGCATTTATTGTTAAAGTAAGATCACACAACCCATGCTGTGCAGGAAAAAGGGGAAACACACTCATGCAGAGATAATGCTTCCCGGGAAGCCATTCCACTTTCATTCAAATTCTTCACAGTGGAGTGTTCAGTTAGCATGTATCAGAAAAGATAATCAAAAAAGTTCAGAGCAGTACAAGCTGTAAATTAAAAATACAAGCAAGACCTATATCCTTTAAACCAAGCTCTCTATTATGAACATGCAAATCATTAATCTTGCATGTTTCAAAGAATTTGGCAACTGAGAATTGTGTGCAGATTAAAACCAATTACAAATCTAGTCCACCTAGACAGGTGTGAGCTGCCACTCTCACAACAGCCAAATAAAAGCTTGATCTTTCATCACCTCAGCATAACATCATGCCTGGACTTTTTAACAGTTAAGAAGCCACATATATCTTGCAAATGAATCAAATCACATTTATTATTTTATATAAAACATTGCAAAAGTCATTTATTACTAGATATAAGGATGAATGACAGTAAAATCTTATTTTTCAATGCAGCTTCTATAAAAAATTCTGTGTATCATAAAATAATAATGTGAAACATCTTTCTACTGTGTTGTGGCCTTGTGGGCTGCACACATAAATAACTTTTGTGGTTAAAAAGTATATAAATTATTACTTTTTAGAAAATGACAGATTGCTTTTTTAGTTATTCCTTGGCTGGTATAGTGTAGAGCATCTTGGATGATATGGGAGTGAGTAAATTATCAAGATTTTTTTTTATTCTGGAAGTAAAGCTAATCATTTAATAATTCAAAAACAGATAGCGCTAACCATTTAGCCTGATTCTGATTCATGAGTTTGTTGTTTTAAGTTAATGAGAAACATACAGTGTGAACAGTATTAGACCGGTTCACAAACAAATGACTCTAAATACGGTTAAAAATGATGTCTTAAAGGTGTTGTGATCACATAACCAAAACTGTTATACTAATGAAGGCATTGTGAGGACCAAGTGCTCCAGAACAAGGAAATTTCATAGCGAAACACACCGATTACATTCAAAATCACAGTTGCCATCCGTATCCTTAGTTTGTTTGTAAGCTGCATAATGTGGCTTTGTCCATTCAATCATAATTGTGCATGCTACTTACACCACTCCTATAAAGGTGATGTGTTTTGTTGTTAAAGATACATATTTGCATATAAAGACAAAATATGGACAACCAAAACATGAATTTCATAAATTAACCCTATAATTTCAGTTTACAGACTATTTTGGCCTTTCCATCATATTGAAATGCTTTGGTAATAGGAAAAAAATGGTAAAAGAGGACACACCTGGTCGTTATCACAGCATTGTAGAATCACTGTAATGGACCATGATTACACTGCATGAGAGCATATGATTGTCACCATGACAACAGCTTCAAGACTGACAGCTACCTAATTTAATAGCATACGAAGTGTTATGTTTTCTCGCGTGGCTAACGCAGCCCTGTTGTGCCTAGCGCATTAAATGGCTGTCAGTCATCACTAATATTCATTAGTGTATCCAAACAGTTGTAGACTTTCTGGGATGGGAGAAATGAGCTGGCCTTTGAGTCTCAGTAGGCTCTGCTCCTCACTGGCAGCTGATGATGAGGTCAGTGAATCAACACAATGAATGCACATTATTTGTGAGTGCCAGAGAAGCAGCATAAAGACCAAAGACTCACTCATTGTGTCAGATGACAAGTCAATTAGTCATCTGAGCAAGTATGACTGTTTTTACCCATCCAGTTCAGATTTGAACAGTTCAGTGATGTACAGAGAGACCATAAGCACTCAAGCCCACTCTCTGCTCCCTGAGGATCTACCCCTGTTTGACCCATGATGACCATTACCTTCCCCAGCAGTGTTTAGTTAACAAAATGGGGCCTTCTCTCACTCTCTGTCTCTGACTCTTCTTCCACTCCCAGAATTCAGTCTGTCAAAAGCCCATTGTCCCAATCAGTAGCAAATAGAACGTGAGTGTTTCTACCATGCATAATAATGTTCCATTTACTCTGGCTGAAACAGATGTCCCGGAGAAACGCCAGCAGATTGCAGATTGTCACGGAGAACATTGTCAAGGTAATAACCTTGTTCTCCTCTAACAGGGTACAGCTCCCTTTCCCTTTTAGTTAGAAATCACACAAGTGGAACAATGTCTCATGTTCTGGCAACACTTTGATATTTTGGGCTCAGCAGAGATTTGTTAAATTAACAGCATGCCTGAAAACAGGAAAAAGTATGTCTTATTCAATGTGCAAATTATAGGATAACTTTCAGAG